>NC_043017.1:15023528-15076028 GCF_006345805.1 Octopus sinensis | reverse complement strand
CGGAAATACTGGAATCTACTTCGCCGCCGCCGAATTCTCAAATTCTTTATAACGGTTATATTTTGTTCTCACTCATTTATACATGTATGTGTGTGTGCGTGTATGTATGTATATATATATATATATATATATATATGTGTGTGTGTGTGTGTGTGTGTGTGTGTGTGTATAATTTATATGTGTGTTGTTTTTATATGTGTATATACTTTGAGATGATGAATATTCTGGTAGTTGTAAGATATTAATGCATTTTAATTCTTATTTTGGTAGAATTTTCTAAAACTTTCCACCATATATAGACACACAGACATATTTTTTTTCCTTTCTCTTGTGACACCAGACGTCACCACATATTAATAAAATGTCTCTCAGACATTTCTACACATATCTCGCTTCTCGCAAACACACACAGACACAAACCTACATATTCGCAGACATGCACACACTCAAATACACGAATACACACATACACACACACACACACACACCACACACACACACACACACACACACTCACATACAAACACACACACACAAACACACACACACCACATAACCTCCAGATACACACTCATACGCAACATATTGGGATATGCACTTACTTGCATATACATACAGGCTGAGACACACGTATTCACACATACACACACATACATGCACGTACACAGTTGCTGCATACTTTGTGTATATATTTGTACACCTGTGTATGCGCAGTAAATGGAGATATAGGTAAATTCTATTATGTGTGTGTATATATATATATATATATATATATATATATATTTATTTATTTATATACACATACATATATGTAATCCACACACATGTATATACACACATATGTATGTATGTGTGTGTAATTGTGCGTGCATATTTCCGTATGCCTTTTTTTATATATGTGTGTATGTAGCTCTTGTCTCTCTCACTTTATGTATATATGGGGGGGGGAGGTGCCTGTGGGTGTCTGTTTGTCTGTCTGTCTGTTTGTCTGTTTGTCTGTGTTTGAAAATCTCTCCTGTGAATAGCTTTGTAGCAGCCATTCTAGAGAATACCCGTGTGTATATATATATATACTTCTATTTGCATACATTTGTAGCGTGTATATGGTTGGATGTACATATGTATATCAGCTTGTAGACGGGTGTAGAGGTATGTGTATATAAATATATTCCATGAAATATGACAGATTGTCAACATTGCGTTCCATCTTTGTCTCCCGAGTTTTGTCTGATTGTGACAGACATTGTGAAGAATCGAGGTGACATATTGTACTTGGTGATACGTGGTGGTGGTGGTGTGATGGTTTTGTGTTGTAGCATTGACGGTGTTATAGTGATGTCATGTAGGTGTTGATGTTTCTGTTGTAGTAATCCAGTGGTGCTATACTGTAATCAATATCGAAGCTGTAAATGTAATTCACACTGAAGAACGGAACACAAAGGGAGACACGGTTTTCTCTGAGAAATATATTTCTGACACTGAAATATGTCTGACGGTTGAGAATGTTCAGAGTTTGTCGAGTAAAGTATTAAAGTTTGGACGAACAAACAGACGAGGAAATATATTGAATATATATATGGGATGGGGATATGGGTCAGGATAAATGGAGTGGAGGTGTTCCAACCTTGACCATCCCATCAGTACTTAAAACATCATCTATCACGTCTACATTATACAATATGCCGTTGTATTCATTGAAGTCAGTTTTATTTAAGAGACATGTGCTGCGGCCGGTAGATTGGCACAATCTTGACAGTGTCGGACAAAAAGGCTCTGCGGCGGTATCTCTTCTAGTTATTTGAGTCCTGAGTTCAAATCTCTCAGAGATCAACTTTGCCTTTTCTGATTTTAGAGGTCGATAAAAATAAAATACCAGTAATGTATTGGGGTCGGTGTGATCAGCTTGCTCGGCCTACAAACCTTTGGCATTATTCCTACATTAACAACATCGGATGTGTGTGGTGTTAGTGAAGTGGTGGTGGAGCATGTCTACCCATCCCTTATTAAGCGGTAATGAAAGGTAAATGTTATGCAGGTAGACACTTGTGAGGTAATTAAAAGCAAAGGAGTAATTAAGATTACAAAAGCAATTAAGGCGTAAGTTTAATTAAGATAAAATCAGTGAACAAATTGTACAAGAGGGGAAATCTCAAGATCTATAGTGATTATTATCTGTTTAGCCACAGGCAGGCGGATCAGCAAGCAAAACTGACACTTTCAATAGACCCCGATCTATATTTCCTAACTTCTTAAAGTGTGACTACAGAAAGAGGTATGCACAGTTTGACTGCTATTTCTAACAGACGCAATGACTTCATACGAGTTGCATCCATGTTTGAAAGACTCCTGTTTACGTAGACACAAAGTCGCCGAGATATCTTAGACTTTTAAATATAACAACATGCCTTCCATATTTACCACAATGGCTTTAATAATGATTGCAGTACGTCTGAGCGCAGTCTGTGGTAAGCCCTTCATTAAGTGAAGTAAAATAAGAGAAATTCGAGGGAAGATTGAATTTCAGTTGTAGATATGTATGTATATATATATATATATATATATAATAGAAATATTAAAATAACTAAGTCTCTCTAAAAGAGAACAGCGGCAGCGTTCCCGGAAAATAATAGTTATCGCCATACTAATATGGCATTCTTATAAAAATAAGAAAAAAGCTGTCCGCTTATTAGCTCCATGAGGCCATCGCCTTAAGTTAGCTATTTGATACACAAACTGTATCCATATAACCTTCGAACAAGGGAGGTCAGTCGCTCCACACTACTTGACCGGCAGCTACAGACGCGTTTCGGGGTATTGCCCCTTTTCAATGCAGCGTAGCCAGCCAGTAGGTGTCGCTTCCGACAATCTCTGTTCGATGGTTTTATTACCTAGTTTCGGTGGAATACATCCACTTGTTTTCAATAATAGAAATATTAAAATAACTAAGTCTTTCTAAAAGAGAACAGCGGCAGCGTTCCCGGAAAATAATAGTTATCGCCATACTAATATGGCATTCTTATAAAAATAAGAAAAAAGCTGTCCGCTTATTAGCTCCATGAGACCATCGCCTTAAGTTAGCTATTTGATACACAAACTGTATCCATATAACCTTCGAACAAGGGAGGTCAGTCGCTCCACACTACTTGACCGGGGAAATTACTCCCATTAAGACAAAAGAGCTATTAGAATGACCGCTAAGCGAGGGGAGAGCGGTCAGTCTAATAACTCTTTTGTCTTAATAACGGTCAATCACACAGTAATTTCCCTTTGTTTAACAGTTATTTTCATAGCAATTCTTCGATGGCCGGACAACTGAAGAGATCGCAGCGTGGGTTTCCGCCCCGATATCCGAAACTCGGAGTTTTATCATGACTACCGAATAACTGCCACATATTACATTTACAGATAAATTCCTCTATTTACATCATATCGAGATGTCTTTCATTCTTTTGTTGTCTTACCATTTCTATACATACATAAATATACATATATATATATATATATATGTGTGTGTGTGTGTGTGTGTGAGTGTGTGTGTGTGTGTGTATACCTATATATACATCAAGTTAATTTGGACTTGACTACATACATGTGTGTGTTTATGTGTATATGTGTGCTCACATGCGCGCGCACACACACATATATAAATACATAGGTATGTAGATATCTATGCCTTGTGAAGTCCCAGTCAATCTAATCTTCACAATGAATGTGACAGTCCTCCCTTTATGGAGTTACGCCATCAGTAAACGATCGGTTGTTATTCAGGAAAGCGCATTAAGATAATTGCATTATTTTAACATTTACACACACTCACACATGCAAGCACATGCACACACACACAGAGGTATCCGCCCACACACACGCACACAAACTCACACACACACACATATAAGCACACACACGCACACACGCATACACGCGCAAATACACTCACAGTACAACAGATAATATTTTATTTAATGGCTTTATTTACATGCATCAATCATTGAGAAGCAATATTTCTCTTTCTTTGTCTGTTTATTATTCTGGCCAATAAGTTCTGATGGACATTTCTCAAAGTTTAAACTGCGTCACGGCTCTGGTGCCGCTGCGAGGGGAACACTGTTTTTTCCGGAAGCTGCCAGGGGAACACTGTTTTCTCCGGAAGCTGCGAGAGGAACACTGTTTTCTCCGGAAGCTGCAAGGGGAACACTGTTTTCTCCGGAAGCTGCGAGGGGAACACTGTTTTCTCCGGAAGCTGCGAGGGGAACACTGTTTTCTCCGGAAGCTACAAGGGGAACACTGTTTTCTCCGGAAGCTGCGAGGTGAACACTGTTTCCTCCGGAAACTGCGAGGGGAACACTGTTTTTTCCGGAAGCTGCGAGGGGAACACTGTTTTCTCCGGAAGCTGCAAGGGGAACACTGTTTTCTCCGGAAGCTGCGAGGGGAACACTGTTTTCTCCGGAAGCTGCGAGGGGAACACAGTTTTCTCCGGAAGCTGCGAGGGGAACACTGTTTTCTCCGGAAGCTGCGAGGGGAACACTGTTTTCTCCGGAAGCTGCGAGGGAAACACTGTTTTCTCCGGAAGCAGCAAGGGGAAATCTGTTTTCTCCGGAAGCTGCAAGGGAAACACTGTTTTCTCCGGAAGCTGCGAGGGGAACACTGTTTTCTCCGGAAGTTGCAAGGGGAACACTGTTTTCTCCGGAAGCTGCAAGGGGAACACTGTTTTCTCCGGAAGCTGCGAGGGGAACACTGTTTTCTCCGGAAGCTGCGAGGGGAGCACAGTTTTCTCCGGAAGCTGCGAGGGGAACACTGTTTTCTCCGGAAGCTGCGAGGGGAACACAGTTTTCTCCGGAAGCTGCGAGGGGAACACTGTTTTCTCCGGAAGCTGCGAGGGGAACACTGTTTTCTCCGGAAGCTGCGAGGGGAACACTGTTTTCTCCGGAAGCTGCGAGGGAAACACTGTTTTCTCCGGAAGCAGCAAGGGGAAATCTGTTTTCTCCGGAAGCTGCAAGGGGAACATTGTTTTCTCCGGAAGCTGCAAGGGGAACACTGTTTTCTCCGGAAGCTGCGAGGGGAACACTGTTTTCTTCGGAAGCTGCAAGGGGAACACTGTTTTCTCCGGAAGCTGCAAGGGGAACACTGTTTTCTCCGGAAGCTGTGAGGGGAACACTGTTTTCTGCGGAAGTTGCAAGGGGAACACTGTTTTCTCCGGAAGCTGCAAGGGGAACACTGTTTTCTCCGGAAGATGCAAGGGGAACACTCTTTTCTCCGGAAGCTGCGAGGGGAACACTGTTTTCTCCGGAAGCTGCAAGGGGAACACTGTTTTCTCCGGAAGCTGCAAGGGGAACACTGTTTTCTCCGGAAGCTGCAAGGGGAACACTGTTTTCTCCGGAAGCTACAAGGGGAACACTGTTTTCTCCGGAAGCTGCAAGGGGAACACTGTTTTCTCCGGAAGCTGCAAGGGGAACACTGTTTTCTCCGGAAGCTAAACACTGACATAAAAATTAAACACGTAACTATTGACCTCAAGTGAAGCCTTAAACACGCCATATTTTCCCTTTTATTTAGTTCAATAATGAAAACGAAATCACAGAGGACAGCAGATGCATTTTCAACCCGTTGTCTATGAAACACACTTCACACAGCAACACTCCCACCACCACCAAAGAAACATTTATTGTCATACACATATTCATACATAAATATGCACGTATATATATATATATATATATATATATACCAGTTTCAATAATCGTTCTATATTTCATGTATTTGTCTGTATTTGATGAACAGGAATAGAAACTTCTTCCAGTTTGTGGAAACGACATCGTTTCATTTCTGGAACCAAGTTATATCTTCGTCTATACCAGGGTTAATAATTGATTTCTAATATCGATAGAAGTCACACAATTTGTGGAGGGAATTATAGTTAGTATATTTCATTCAAGAACTTTATAGTTTATTTCATCGACCCCTGAATGGCCATACGAAATCCGATTTTGCCAGGATTTGAACTCAGAAACGAAAGTAGACGGAACTGTTTGAAATGTGTTTTGATAATTTAAGACGGCGAAGGTTTTGTGATATTAATATTTGTTTCTTTATTACCCACAAGGGGGGGGGGCTAAACACAGAGGGGAAAACACGTACAGACAAACGGATTAAGTTAATTACATCGACCCCAGTGCGTAACTGGTACTTAATTTATCGACCCCGAAAGGATGACAGGCAAAGTCGACCTGGACGGAATTTGAACTCAGAACGTAACGGCAGACGCCATACGGCTACGCATTTCGCCGGCGTGCTAACGTTTCTGCCAGCTCGCCACCTTATATAATATTAATATTAATGATGTCGTATTTAGATACGAAAACTTGTATTGTGCTCGTGTCCGGAAGATGTATCACTAATGTTATTCAGCCTGTCACGACGTCTGTTGAAGTGTTACACTTCCAATAACTTCAATTATTGAACGACATCGAATTCATAATCGATAGCTTTAAAAAAAATGAAACAATATTAAGATTTATAAATTTATTCACCAAAAGAACAGTTATAAAACTGCAACAGTTATAAAACGTGGAATTTCCACCAGTTCCGCCAAAAGTTTTAATTGAAGAATAAAACGAAGTATACAATATGCAACCTTGAACATCTCAGATTAATTTTATTTAATTCAATTTAATTGAATTGAAATGTGCTTTCGTCATGTATTGAATAGATATCGATCTGTTAGATAGCCATAAGCCCGGATAGTTTAGAGAAAGGAGAGCAATCTATCATATTGATTGCAGTACTTCAGCAGTCCTTACTTTATCCACGCCAGAAGGAGAAAAGCTTTTCAGTACATTTTAAATAATAAAATAATTTATTTAAAATTAGAAATTAACGCACAAAAAAGGTAAAAAAAACACGTCGTTAAAATTAGATTCTGGCGCTGGTTTTGAAGAATGAATGCTCCAATTCTAATTGTTCAGTTAACGGAACTATCTAATCATTATTAATTATTTAATTAATTTAATATAGCTGAGTGAATATTCCCCAGGCAATTGTAGCGTTAATGTAACCATCGAATTGAATCAGTGTGACACAGGGGGTGGCTGATAAAGGCTGTCCAGCTGGATTAAGATGACATCCATCTAATAGTGAAACAGCGTGTGCAACAAGGAAGTTCAACTGGACTACAGATGAAGTCCATCTCAAAATGAGTGTGTCTATGTGTATGTGTGCATGTGTGTGTGTGTGTGTGTGTGTGAGAGAGAGAGAGAGAGAGAGAGAGGAGAGAGAGAGAGAGAGAGAGAGAGAGAGAGAGAGAGAGAAGCGTGTCATCCATTTTAAGAATGCCCACCAAAATTTAAGACTTTGTGACAAGGCTGTTCTGTTGATTTACAAATGAAGTCCTTCCTAAGGACATCCCGGGCTCATTTCATGCCAAAGTAGTTTTACTCTCAAAGTTGAGACCCATCTAATTCTATTTCTTTTTACCTCTTAGTCAGAGATGGAAGGGTTGCACTGTGACTCTTAATGATTTTAGGGCCTCAAAGACTGTTGAGAGGCTATTATTCCTAAACCAACGACGCGACCAGAAATCTACATACAGTCACCTTGGACTGGTCACTTATTGATTAAGCTCCAAAACCTTTAAAACTAAATTGACCTTAGTGACATTCGCGACAAATTTCTTCTATATTTTAATGTCGCGCCTCACAAAGCACATAAATGGCATTTCTTGAGAGAGTCAATATAAAGAATGAAACTCGACATATTTGCAATTCTTTACACACCCTACCATAGATAGTGGTCTCAAATTTTGGCACAAGGCCAACATATTTGGGGCAAGGGCCTAAGTCATTTACATCAACCCCAGTGTTCAACTGGTATTTATTTTATTGCTGCTTATTTTATTCGTCTGCCGCTATGTTCTGAGTTCAAATTCCGCCGAGGACAACTTTGCCTTTCATCCTTTCGGGGTCGATTAAATAGGTAAAAGTTACGCACTGGTGTCGATTTAATCGACTTACTCTCCCCCCACTTACCCATGGGCCTATAATAGAAAAGATTAAAATATATTCATAATATGGTATAAACACCGAAAGAGTTCAGTAATAAATAAATAAACTGAAAACTGAAGAATATTTAAGATATTTCAACAGAGTTTACTTTTCTCTTCACTTGCGTCAACTACATGTTGCCCCATTCTGGGTGTGGCCCATTCTTGGGGTTTCCCAATGCTGGGGTGCCCCATCCGGGGGTCCCAATGCTGCGTTATTCAATAGATGTTAGCAATCGATGTGAAAGTCAAGAGAAATAGGGAGATTCGAAATTGTGTTATATTTTGTAACTTTTGTTTTATGGGTCCACGAGTGTGTGTGCATCTACCTCTCTATCTATCTATCTATCTATCTATCTATCTATCTATCTATCTATCTATCTATCTATCTATCTATCTACCTACCTACCTATCTATCTATCTATCTATCTATCTATCTATCTATCTATCTATCTATATATCTATCTATCTATCTATCTATCTATCTATCTATCTATCTATCTATCTATCTATCTATCCAAGGTTACCGTGGTCTTTTTCGTAGGCTTTTCTTCCCACGGATAAACCTTACTTGCTTTCCCCTTTACACCATATATCATAACACAGTGATACACGATCCCTATTGATCGTTCTTTTTTCCTCTTCCCCCTTTTTTTCTCCTTTTTTCTTCTATTTTCATTTCTCTTTTCTTTTGTTCCTTTTCCCTTTCTTTTTTTTTCCTTTTATTCTTTTTATTTTTTATTCTATTTTTTTAAAATTAAAAAATTTTTTTTAATTTTTTATCTTTTTTTTTGTTCTGTTCTTCCCTTTTACGATCCCTCTTGATCGAAAACCTACGCCACCCCCTTTTTTTCATCCCCCAAAAGAAAAGCTCTACCTTGTAACTTGTCCCATCTGTGTGCAGCCCTGTGTGGCCAATAAAGAAACTTATCTATCTATCTATCTATCTATCTATCTATCTATCTATCTATCTATCTATCTATCTATCTATCTATCTATCTATCTATCTATCTATCTATCTATCTATCCATCTATCTATCTATGTATCTATCTATCTATCTATTTATCTATCTATCTGTCTATCTATTTATCTCTGCTCCCTCTCTTTATTTTTCAATTGATCTATCTATGTGTGTTTGTGCGCGCTCGTGTCTGTGTGTGTATGTGTGTTTGAGTGTGTGTGTGGTTAAAATAGCCGATATAAATGTTAGTTGGTTCACTTCTCCGGTCTCACGCTTTACTTCGTTTAGAAAGAGCAGGGGAAAAATCAAAAAAGAAGTAAAGAAGAGTTAACATATGAAGTATAACATCAGCGTGCTGTTCTTAAAGATACATATTTTTTTTCTTTTATGAAATGAGGCAGCAATATGTTTGCGATGAAGTAGATTGCAATTATGCTGATAAAATTTAGAAAAATAACAACATATATTTATTGCAAATATACAAATGAGAAACGAGTTTTATTTAATTTTATTTGAAGGTAATAATTATTTCTCTTTCGACAATTTGTATTCATTTCATTATTTCGTATAGAAATTTAATAAAAATTAAATTATAATTTACGTATATGACACATTTCTTCACGTTACTCGCTGTCACCAGACTTCCAAAGTTAGTTGTTTGGCTTGTAACAGATAACACTCTTGTGTGTGTGTGTGTGTTTCTGTGTATGTGTGTGTGCTTGTGTATGTGTATGTGTGTGTGCTTGTGTATGTGTGTGTGTGTGTGCTTGTGTTTCTGTGCGCGTGTGTGTGTGTGTGTGTGTGTGTATGTGTGTGTGTTTCCGTGCCTGTTTAACTTTTATATACCAATTTTATTTTCTTGCTTGTTAGTTCATATGTTCCAGTGCTACGGTTTTGGTAAGCGTAAGTACGGAAGGACACTGAAGACATAAACGAAATGCCCTGTGAAGCCCATCTGATACACGCTGCACATTTCCCTGGCCTGCATGCGTCAACTATGACGCTCATTCTCAATTTGCGCAATTTGAGACTTTTGAAAGGACAGCTTGTATCGCTCACGACGTATGAAGCAAGTCTGAAAACAAGCAGGGAGTTTTGGGGAAATCTTCTGCAAATACTTTGCACAAGCAACGCGTTTACATAATGATGCATTGTTCTCACAATTTATAGAGAAACATTGAAATATGTGCATTCGTAAGTTGTAGACTTTCTACTGGTGTCGCAACTGTATATGTATGTTTGTGTGTGTGCATGTGTGTACGTGTGTTTGTATATATATATATATTTATATATATATATATATATATATATATAATGATAAATCTCAGAGCGAGTTATAAACATTAGCGGCAACACATCGTGACGTATATTTGCCATTTGAATATGGCTAACCCCTAAAGGTGGATGCTACTGTAGTTTGTAGCCCCAGGAAGACACCTCCTCCAGCTGGCTATAGACACACTTTCTGTGCCCTATCAGTATTTGTGAAGGAAAGTCATCCGTCCTGTCTTCAACTTATGATACACACGGACTCGACCTATCATCGGCGTGTGACAATCATGGTTGTCGACGAGAAGTCAATTCCCCTCACAAATACATATACTTTTTCCAGTATCGATTGACACTGATATTGAAAAAGTGAAATCAAACAATGATAAATCTCAGAGCGAGTTATAAACAGTAGCGGCAACACATCGTGACGTATATTTGCCATTTGAATATGGCTAGCCCCTAAGGCTGGATGCTACTGTAGTTTGTAGCCCCAGGAAGACACCTCCTTCAGCTGGGCACAGAAAGTGTGTCTATAGCCAGCTGGAGGAGGTGTCTTCCTGGGGCTACAAACTACAGTAGCATCCAGCCTTAGGGGCTAGCTATATTCAAATGGCAAATATACGTCACGATATATATATATATAATATATATATATATATATATATATATATATATATATATATGCGTATATATATGTGTTAATATTCGTAAACAGAAACGTATAAATGGTGTATACATGCGAATATAAGCTTAGATGTCTCTGTGTGTGTGCGCTTGGATTTATACACATGCATGTCTATGTGTGTGTTCTTGTGCGCATGTGCAACAATCGCAGAGAACAATGGTAGAGCGGTTTGTCGATCGTCCAGCCTCGATTCCAGTCGTGAAGTCTCAGCGAGTTTCTTTCTTCTTTAAAGAAAGCATGTTTGGATGAAAGCCAGACTTCCGGTTGCCTTCTGGCTGCCTTCCAACAAGCTCCTGGACACCATCTAAGAAACGTCCGGCTTCTAAATAGCTCTGTGTGTGTCTCCATATTGATTGCCAGTTTATTTTTAATGGTTTATTCTGAGGGAAAGAACACTGTCCTCGTTTTTCTTGGGTACTTCGTAACCATTGTATGTTGGTTGGGCAGCCGCAAGGGAATGGCTGCAGAGAAAACACCAGAAGAAAGAAAATTTCCAGAAAATTAACATTGTAGATGTTGTTGTTGGAGTGGGACATGGCGTGGACGCAGTGTGCGTGTGTGATAATGGAGTGAGAATAGGATAGGAACCACCATAAAGTCCAGTCTTTGTTGTATGGTACCTTGTATGCTTCAATGAACCATGAGAGATATGCCGGGGGAACAATAGCTCCTGCTAGAGTCTACCATGCTGGATAAGGCAGGGGATAGGCGCCAGAGGTAATATGGACCACTTTTTGCCAAATGTAAAAGGGATTTTGCTTGGGGCCATAACAGTTACTTGGAAATAAAGTTACAAGAGCATCGGTGACAATTCGAAACCAAGATCTGAGAGATGAGGTCAGTGAGAAAAGTGGTCGACGAATGATGTTCCATTGCGAGCGAAGGGCTTAAGAAGACGAAATGGAGGTAACAGAGAGAGAGCGCACGTGCGAGAGAGAGAGAGAGAGAGAGAGAGAGAGAGAGAGAATGAAAGAGAGTGATTGGGACAGGAAACCACTAGAGACCATCGTCACTGAGGTGGAAACAAGAGGGAGATGAGGCAGCATGTCTGCAGGTGAGAAGATGCGTATATATGACATGCGTACTAACGCACGCATAAACACACACACACATTTACACATATATGTTAATAGGATAACAAGCAGTGCACCGCCCGGAGTGTGGTGTTTCTCTGAATGAAAATGATGACGATAACGATGATGATGATGATGATGTGTTATTAGATATTCTAATTAATGTAGTGAGGAGTCAATGAATATTTATTTATTTAAACTACTTCAGTAGTATGTGTGTGTGTGGTGGTGGGGGCGAGTAGATACATTGATAAATTCCGGACAAGGGAGTAACCTAGAAAGTTACTGGTATACAGGACCTGGGTTACACAGCGAAGACGAAGGTTGTTGCGCTTTGATATTTTTGCATCGATTTCTAACTTTCTACCTCGTTAAACCTCGTCACTAAAGCATAATTTTATAGATTCTTGCACGATACGACTGACATACGGAAGAAAAAAAAAAAAAATTCAGTAAATTCGTCCCAGTCCGTCCGATGATTTTTTTTTCTCTTTTCAGAGGCTCGTATCTATGACGGCAGCGCCATCCTAGATGTGGCTGCAGTAATCTATTTTGTGTCTCCTTTCAGCGTTGTACACCATTTATGATCTCACTCGGTTTACAGCGTTAATATCATTATAAACGCCATCTATATTACATCGCATCCTCAATAGCGCCTATATATTTCGTATATATACAATTAAAGTGAAAATTCATATCTATTAACATCATTATCATCGTCATCATCATCATTTCCATTCTGAGAGAGGCTACACGCCGGATGGTGCTCTGCTTGCTATCATATTAACATATATGCGTAAATGTGTGCGTGTGAGAGCGCGTGTGTCCGTTAGTCTGCGTGTGCATAGTATCTATACACATCTACAGTTGAATAAATACGAATTGCTTTCGTGTGAATGAATATTTAATTCGTGGTAATATAGAGAAAGACATAGAGATAGAAGGGGAGAGAGAGAGAGAGAGAGAGAGAGAGAGCGTGAAAAAGCTGTAGTTTGTGCCATCATTATGGTCGTGGCCGTTGTTTTTGTTGTTGCATGTGTGAAGTTTGTAACAGTTTTGAGTTGATTTTGGTGAGAATTGTGCAGTGTTGAAAGTTAGAGAATTCCAGTTGGTGCCAACATTCTAATTAATGTAGTGAGGAGTCAATGAATATTAATTTATTTAAAAAAAGCTTCAGTAGTATGTGTGTCCGGTGGGGTGGGGGGAGTAGAAACATATTAGCTGGATAAATTCCGGACAAGGGAGCAACCTAGAAATTTACTGGCGTATAGAATGAGAGTAATACGGCAAAGACGAAGGTTGATGAGCGTTCATAGAAGGGGCGATAATTTTGCATCGATTTCTAACTTTCTACCTCGTTAAACCTCGTCGCTGAAGCATAATTTTACGGATTCTTCCACGATACGACTGACGTACGGAAGAAAAAAATAAAGATTTTAAGTGAATAAACATTCTATCTTTAGTGCAAAGTTGCTGCAAATTTCCTTGGGACGTTTTCTTCCTGGAAAACATATAGCTAAGTAACGGGGTGCTGACAAAATAAAGTGATGGACAAATATTTTATACAATTAGAATTACAAGAAAAATTACCTGATGTTAATTGTGACATGACCCGTGGCTAAATGACAACAGCAACTACTACTGCTGTGCTGCTAGTGCTACTACTATACTACTACTACTACTACTACTACTACTACTACTACCACTACTACTATTGCCCAGGGAGCAACAAGACCGTTTTCATCGTCATCAACACTGGCACCATTACCAACAACAGGTCCAATAGCAGCAACAATGAAACCACCACCGCAACGACCGCAAACACCACCACTACCACCACCACCAGGACCACCACTACCAACGACATCTAGTGGAAGGCACAGTTGAAAGCTGAAGACAACGATAGTAATAAACAACAAACGCAACAACAAACATTGCTAAAACAGCTGCAGCCAGATGAAAGACCTCTGCCGCGAACAACCAGTGCAGTGAGCAGTTACAGATACTACAATAAATGCTGCTGCTGCTACTACTGCTATTGTTATTATTTCTACTGCAACTCCTATTACAACCACAACTACTACTACATACAAACATTACAACTGCAGATGCTGCTGGTGCTGCTGCTACGACAACTAAAACTACTAAAGTAGCAGCCACAGGACCAACTATAACAGTAAGAAGAACATGTAGTGCAGAGAGAGAGAGAGAGAGAGAGAGAGAGAGAGAGAGAGAGAGATGCTTAAGTCATCACAACAACAACAACAACAACAGCAACGAAAAGAAGAGGAAGAAGAAGAAGAAGAAGAGAGACTGTTGACACAATGGAGGTATCGTGTGATATGGATGTGTCTGATTACATTAATGAAGAAATATTGATGTAAAGACTAGTAATCGATGGTGTCTATCGATCTACCAACCCAATATGGCGGAAGATGAAAGACAACTTGAATATTTATATTAAATATATTAGAGTACATCGACGAACTGCGGAGGGGGAGAGAGAGATGAGAGATGCGCATATAGAGAGACATATACATGTGTATATACACGTAGACAAACAAGAGCATAGATGGGAAAGTGCATGGGTGTGGATAAGATATATATATATATATATATATATATATATATTATAGAGAGAGAGAGAGAGAGAGAGAGAGATGCATACCTGCAGATAGATATGCATGCATATTGAATGTATGCATACACATACACATATATGCAGATATGTTATATATATATATATATATACACACACGTATATATGCCTGTGTGTGTGTGTGAATGTGTGTGCACGCATATGTGTGCACGCGTATTTGCGTGTGCATGTACATCTATTATTTTCACTCTAATATGGACAATGGATATTTAAACACATACACATATACGTTGAAATATACATATACATACCTGTACACATATACTTTCATACGAATATATATATATATTATATATATATATATATATATATATATATAAATATACATATAACTATAAAAATACCCATACATACATATATATGTGTATGTGTGTGTGTGTGTGTGGTGTATATATATATATACACAGAGAGAAAGAGAGACAGATCTACATACTAAACGTACGTTCAATAATTGGTGTTAAATCTCATCTATTCTTAATTTTGAATCATAAATTATTCAAATGTTTTACTGAAAGAGATACATATCAGTTTTTTATGTATATTCCTCTGTAGTGGAAAGTGTGTGTGCATGTGTATGCGTGTGTGTGTGTGTGCACGCGTGTGTGTTTTTGTAAGTGTGCGTATTTATCTTTAAGCATAGTACATATAGTACATATGTATTATATGTATCTATATAATGTATATACACGTATATATACCTACCTACGTAAATACATACATATATGGATGCGTGTGTGTATACATACACACACACATTCATGCATACATACATACATGCATACATACATACATATATACATACATACATACATATGTATGTATATATATATATATATAATATATATATATATATATATATATAATATATATATATATATATATACTAAGCAACTTTGAAGATTGGTACAAAACGGAACGTCTACGCATGAAGCCTCAACAAAAAATATAGATTAACATAAATAAATATTTAATTAGTATGAAATATATTCATTGTTACATCTCTAGAATTTTAAATTGTCATGAAAGCATCCGTGAAAAAAATTGTGTATTAAAGGAGAGGAAGTTGAAGGGTAGACAAATAGCTTCCAAAAGGATAGCTAAGAGAGAAAGAGAGAGAGAGGTGGGGTGTTACGTGGGAGGAGGAATAAGAGGTGAGGCGAGATTAGGTCTCTATTATCTTGTACTTGAAGTCTGGAGAGAATTGAAATATATAAAGTGAAAAAAAAGGGTTAGCTTTGGCCAGTGGTAGGGTGAGGAAATGTTTGAATCTTTGAGGAAGTTAGACGTGGGTAGAAAAAGTTTGTAAAAAATGTAATAAAGAAAGGAAGAAAAAAATCGTATATCGTTGATAGGTTGTCATTATCTAAAGAGATTTCTTTAACATATCATTATTCTAAGATACCTTCTTTCATTACTTGTTTGGAAAAATAGGAAAGTATAAGGTGTGAGCTATTAGAATTTAATAGAGCCATTATGTAAACAGGTCGAAACGAATTCGGATTTATGGTTAAAAAGATATTTGTGAAAAAATAAAACTGATTAAAGAGTTGAACTTCGCATAAGTGAAAAAAATAAACAGCAAATATATTTAGTATTTTATCATAAAAACCTCTTTAACCCACATTCCGAATTGGTTTCGACATGCTTACTGCTACTAATTCAGAATTGTAGTCAAAGAGGTAATAATGATAACATGATAACATATCAAGAGACCTACGCACAAACTAAAACTGCAAAATTTATAAAAAAATGTCAAAAAAAAGAGAGAAAGAGAGAGGAGGAGAAAGAAAAATGTCCAAAAGAGGCGGAATAGAAACAAAGATGTAAAACTTTTTTGTAACAGAGATCATGAAAAGATGGAGCGAGTATATAGAACAGCTATTTAAGGATGAAAAGCTCGAAAAGCCCTCACCATCTAGCCTTAATGAACGCAACGTTTTAAAGTCTAAGGTGAAACATGCTATCCGGATGAGAAAAGACAAAGCTCCAGGACCGGTAAGATTTCTGAAGCATCAGAAGATTATGTTTCTGACAAACTCGCAGACCTTTTCAATGACATCTCTGAATCTCATATTTTTATAATATTTCTAGTAACCTTATTTGGAAGAATAAAAATCAAAATACATGTAGAAGTCAGTGAGGAGTATTTGGGATTTAAAGTTAACAGACATACAAGAGGAGCCATTGTCTGCTTCAACATTTTAACGCGAAAGCAAATGCATGTACAAAAAAACTCTGCTTGTTCCATAAATGATGCTGTGGTATTTGACTATGTGCACGACAAAGAGCTCGTCAACGCTTTGGAAAATGCCGGATTAGAAGGAAAGGCCATAAGCATAATTTGTGTGTTGGATTGGAACACGAAGGCAGCGTTCAAAATAGATCAGGAATTGTCAAGACGAATAAAGAAGAAAAATAGGTGTAAAACAAGGATGTGTTATCACCATAGCTTTTTAATATCTGCATTGAATATATCTTCAGCACGTCATATGAAATAAAAAGGATACTGTAGTAACTGCTTTTTTCCTTCCTTTCACTTACACACACATGTACATACATATATTAAACATGTAAAAATGATTTCCAGATAATTAATTACATCAACGTGAGTCGAAATCTGGTGCTTTGGAACTAGTATGCCATTGTGGTGTTTGACCGAGTTATCTCCTCTTGCGTCAATGACTACCTTACAGTTTATAGCTTTCGAGGATTTTGTATTTTCTTTTTCATCGCTTTGTCATAAATATTGGATGGAAAGGAACACTCTATATGAAAAGCAGAATCTCGAATCCGAATGTTAGCAAATGAGGTAGTGGCGTTAAATTGATAGATTAAAGAAGTTTGCTGCGAAATAAGTAACGAATAAAGCCATGCAAAAGATAAGACAATAAGTGATCCTAAGCAGGACCAGTTTAGGTCCCGCTGCAGTTATGACAGGACTTCCTTCACACTGGTCACCATGTACAGGAGGGTGACCAGCATAGTGCATAATGGTAAAGGGAACCTGTAAGACAGGGAGCCAGGGCATTTACATCTTGGCTCCTAAAATGCAAAACAAACCAGCCTAAAAAGTGTAACTGTATTCCTTGTGGTTTGTTGACAACCACACAGATTTCTCAGTGTGTCAGATTGTAAAAAAACCGAACTGCAAAGCCTTTCTGTGTGTTTCCGTTGCACAGACAAAACATGTTTGCCAGTGCAAGCTCTGCCGAAGCAGTTCTATTTACAGGAGAAGTAATCCTTGGTGTCAATCGGATATCACCAAAGTCTGAGACAGACCAGCAACAAAGAAACTGTTTGACGTTGCATTGATGTATGATGTCAGCAGCAGCAGCGGATGCTGAGGTGGGCGACGTGGCGGACGATGGAGAAGACAGTTCCATAGTTTTTTGCTTTTGTTGTTTATTTGTATATTCCTTATTTTTGTCGTATATCTCTGTATCTGTGTATAATAACCATATTGTTCCCATTGACGAGACGGGATTCACTGTGAAGACATATACAGAAGAATGGAGGGGGAAGGTAGGGATTGTGGGTGGGTATGCGCGGGTGTGGGTGTGTGTGTGGAAATGTAAACATACATAAATATGTGTATATTTACATACATATATATTCATGTAAATATATGTATACATATATATATATATATATATAGAGAGAGAGAGAGAGAGAGAGAGACAAAAAAGAAACAGACGGACAAAAGGAGGAAGAGAGAAAGAAAGAAAGAGAGAGAGAGAGGAAGAGAGATGGATAGGGAGAGGATGCTATTGGAAAGTTGAGTGACGATATATAAAATATATTTTACTGAGACACTAAAAATAAATAAATATATATTAGTAAATATATATCCAGTATATATATATATATATGTATATATGTGTGTGTGTGTACGCGCGCAAGTGTGTGTGTCTGTGCATCATTTACATACATATATATTCATGTAAATATATGTATACATATATATATATATATATATATATATATATATATATATATATATATATGTATATATGTGTGTGTGTACGCGCGCAAGTGTGTGTGTCTGTGCATCATTTACATACAATATATACGATATATATATTCATATATATGAAAAATCAAAGTTGGATATGAAATACAATGGCAAGAACGGGAAGAAGAACAGAAGTAACAGCAACAACAACAAAAATAAGAAGAGCGGAGAAGTATTTTGCGAGGAGGACGACAGAGAGGATGGAGAGTCTGTGATGCGTCGCTATAGAATAGGAAGCAAACTGGAAACAGATGAAATAAGTTGAATTGACAGTAAATAGCAATTATTTATATTCTATCAGGAAAATGATTCTGTCTGTTTGGGTTCATTAATAATTTCTGAAGGAAACAGCAAATGAAATCAATATTGAGAGAGAGAGATAGAGGGAGAGGGAGAAAGAGAGAGAGTGTGTTTGTGTGTGTGAGAAAGAGAGAAGGAGAGAGAGTGTGTGTGTGTGAGAGAGAGAGAGAGAGAGAAAGAAAGAAAGAGAGAGAGAGAGAGAGAGAGAGAGACGAAAGAATGAAATGAAATTTCAATGAGACAAAGCAAATATTATTTATGGCGGAGGAGGCGCCATTCCTTCAGAACTTTGGCAAATTTTTCAATAATATTTTTTGCATTTCACAAAAGGTCATTCCCATTCCTATTTCAGTTTATTCAGTGTTGATCCCGTGATGGATGCATGCCTCGTCATATTGCTTCCAGTATATCTATACAGGCTACTGACCGATTTGTGGGGTTTACTGGAGTCCTGTAGTCGGATGACTTGATGTTTCCGTTGGTACGTTGGCAGAATTTCGGCTCAGGACACAAACAGCGGGAACAGAAGCTGTAAGGTATCTAATCCCTAGTCTTACAGTTCTCCCAATCCATAACTTTTAACTGGTATTTATTTATCCAACCCATAAAGGATGGAAGGCAAAGTAAATATTAGTGAGATTTGAACTCAGAATGCAGAGGGAAAACCATACTATAGCAGCTAACGTTTGAACCGCCGTATCCGTTCACCGGTTTCTCGTTGTATCTAGCAATATCTGACCGGCTGATTTATCCAGTCCAGTGCAAACTCCGCATGCTTCCCGATCAAGCAATGCAGCATAAAAAGTCCGGCTTGGGTTTCAATCACATTGATCTTTCGCTTTCTGTAATATCGCATCTCTGCCCACCAGGATAACAGACGATAGCAGGCGTTCGCTAATGGAACCGGTTGGTTCTGGCCGTTAACAGCTTCTTGTTTGTTTATCCTCTCAGCAGTCAGTGATACTCGCTGCTGATTCAATAAGTTCATCTGCCGAAATAGTTCACATCCACCATGCTGCATCCAATGAGTTCAACGTACCCTGGCTCGCGTGGTTGCATGCTATTTAACCCATGGACGGGACCCTGACAAGTGTTGCTATTCAGACTCAGAGTTAACATGAAAACAAAGTGACTAATCGGTGGTTCTACACTTCTCAAAACCCTGAAACTCCAGAACAAGGGCTCCACCACTTGGTTGTGTACGTGTGTGGGTCACTGTAATGTACGCCTCAGTGTATAGGGATTGAGTTGTAAATATTAGTCAGTTGTTTATGAAGTGTATACAATGGTGGACGATCAGTGGGATCAGTAAGAGGAATCACGGCTACTTAGGGGTAGAATGGTGTCTTGTTCGTTTGACCAATATTTTGTTGCCAGGAAGTTGTTTTATTTTGCCTTAGATCGATTCTCCCATTGGACCGTTAACTGTAGTCTACCTCCAAGAAATCAAAGACGCCAGACGTACCAAAATCACTATTGGTCATAAATATCAGCTGATGTTTGATATATGATGAGAATTTAAACAGTTTGGTCATGGTTCTGCATTTCAAAAGAACCACCTCAAAGCAGCAATCTGGGTGAGGAATTTAAAGAAGATCAACAACTGTCGAGAGAAAGACCAGGATCGATGCAGTCTAGCGTTATCATCGTCAGAGAGAAATTTAGAATATAGAGACATAGCTGGATGTAGACAAAACTCTTTACAACCACATGGTAACGGGTTCAGACCCACTGCGCGGTATCCGGGGCAAATGTCTTCAACAATAACCTCAGCCGGATCAATGCCTTGTGAATGAATTTGGTTGACGGAAACTGTATGGAAACCCGTTATATATATATGTATTGGTGCGTGTGTATGTATTCTTTTATTCATTTACTTGTTTCAGTCATTTAACTGCGGCCATGCTGGAGCACCGCCTTCAGTCGAGCTAATCGACCCAGGACTTATTCTTTGCAAGCCTGGTACTTATTTTATCGGTTTCTTTTGCCGACCCGCTAAGTTACAGGGACGTAAACATATCAACATCGATTGTCAGGCGATGTAGGGTGGGGGACAAACATGGGTACACAAGGATATACATATAAGCATATATATATATATATATATATATATATATATATATATATATATATTATATATATGACGGGCTTCTTTCAGTTTTCTTCACTCACAAGGCTTTGGTTGGCCCAAGGCTATAGTAGAAGACACTTGTCGAAGGTGCCACGCAGTGGGACCGAACCCGGAACTATGTGGTTGGGAAGTAAGCTTCTTTCCACACAACCACGCAGGCGTCGCTATATATATATATATATATATATATATATATATATATATATATATATACATACATATAATATGTATATGTATATATAATATATATATATATATATATATATATATATATATAATATATACATACATACATACATACATACGCATATATATATATATAATATATGTATGTGTGTGTGTCAGTGTCTTTGTAATTATACTTGTTATTTTGACCCCAATTCGTTTGACAATCGATGTTGGTTTGTTTACGGCCCTGTAACCAGCGGTTGATCAACCACGAACTATATAATACGTACTGACTCAAAAGTAATTACTTCGGTCTATTTGTTCGACTAAATTCTTCAAAGCGGTGCTCCAGCATGACCATAATCAGATGGTTGAAACAACTAAAGATAGAAAAAAAAGAAACATCCATCGAACACTAACACTTCCCCCGATCCACCGCCCTGAATGGTTTTATATTTAATCGTGGCAAGGAAGCCGAACGCAATGTCGATCACGCACTGGAAATTGGAAACAGAATTTAAGACACAGAGAGCAAAAAAAAAAAAAGAAGTTTAACAATTCCATCAATCCTCTTCTCTGGACATATTCAATAGCTTTTGTGTTTAGAGAAAGATGAAACGGAGAGGCAAATTCGGCAGAATTTGAACTGAAAGCGTGAAAAGCCGGAACAAATGCTGTAAGGAATATTGTGTGACAGGGTAACTTTATTACCAACACACCGCCATCTCTCGGACTGAAGGATTTACAGTTTCTGCTAATCGCTGTTGAACTGATGTCAAACGGAACAAAGACAGAAGCACAATACATTCCAAGAGAGTATTGCTAATATCGCTATGTCATGTGTTCAACACTATACACAACATCCCACCACCACCACCGCACGTACATAATACATGATGTATAATATAGAATAGTATATATATACAATAGTATATGTATGTGTGTGTGTGTAAAACACTAAAGAACTTGTCATTTTTGTTGAAGACTCCCTATATCAGCTTCCCAATTGAATTCATGTAAGGATGGAAGAGTGGTACGAGAATTTACGTCGTATCTGTATATGTATATATATATACAGATCTCTCTCTATATGTATATATATATATATATATATGTGTGTGTGTACATATATATGCATGTATGTATGTATTGTATGTATGTATGTATGTTACGAATGTATGTTACCTGTATATATATATATTATAATATATATATATATATATATATATATATATATATATATATATATATATATAGATGAAATCTGTTTATTTTTCATATTTTGATAGGATGAACAAAGAGTAGAATAAATGTGAGAAAAACGTATTTACAAGTGATTTCAAAGATAAACTTGCCGTCCATTAATATCTTGATAACTGGATTTTGAAAAAGTTTTTTCTTTCTGAAGAGAAGCAATGTCAGTTGTAAAGGACTTGACATACAGGAGCTATTAGGTAGTAGCACTTAGCATTGCATGGGAGATGATCGTCAGTAAGAGAAATATAGCGGTCGGGCAGTTAGGATAAATCCTTTCCGTTACATTCATTGTTTCGTACACAAAATGACGCCATCGCTGACAATGTTTAGGGCTTTGGCGAATTTCAGATGGAGGAAGGGTTAGCGTATCCACAAACTGGATCATAATATAAATTCTTCCGATAATACAGACTCCATTAAAAGGTACCCCAGTACCAGGTGATGAAGTTAAACTGGATGAGAAAGAATGGACGTCACCAAAAGTCGCCCAAAGAGTAGGTTGAATGGAGCGACAACAAAATGGACCCTACTTTAAGAAACCCAACAACCAGTTGGTGATGTATGTGTGTAACATCACCAACTGGATAACATCAAAGTGGATTCACCTGAAAGGTATCCAAGGATAAGTTGGGGATGCTGAACGATGTGAAGCCAGAATGGACTCAGCTTATAACAAACAGTGGTGTTGTTCATAACTAATTTTTATGGAGTTACTCACCTGTGGGACGGATGAATCCTTGACACAGGGGGGTTTATTATACACTCTCCTTATTACCTTCATGTATGTATATATCTTGTGCCTTTTGCATATTGGATCTGTCTACACCAATTATGCTCACATTTCGCAGTGATTTTCATACATGCACGAGCACTCTATGTATATGCATGTTCGTATATAAGTGTATATAAACACGTACATGCATATGAGTGTATGTGTCTGTGTATGTATGTATTTATGTATGTATTTGCATGCATACATACACACATACATATATATTATATATGTTTATATATCTAACAAATAACAATCATGTCTTGTCCACAGCAATTATTGTTGTTGTTTCAAAAACTCGCTATATTTTCTGAGATAGTGTATTAAAATTTTGTTATAATTTCAGTAATAAATTACAAAAAATTAATAACCACCCCAAGAGAAATAAAAATTTGAAATTTGCAATTAAAAACGAAATAACGAAATTTGACTTGGGAAATAAAAGACAGGTTGTGTTGGTTGCTGGAAAGGAAGGATATTATAATTGGTTTGGTTAACTGACTCATTGGCAGCAATAACGTGACAGATTGAAGTAAATCAGTTGGAATGAGTCGAAGAAGCCAAGCGAGAAATGGGTGGACAAGAAGGGCGAAAATGTGTAATTGAACATGGGGTACTGGTGGGGGCGAGGTGGGTGGGGTTATGTTGTGGATTTCCTACATGGATTCGCAAAGTCAAAACGTAATGCTAATAGAAACTATATACACAGGTATAGTCGTGTGTGTGTGTGTGTTGTGTGTGTGTGTGTGTGTGGTGTGTGTATAAATATATATATATTTCATAAAAGGTGAGAAAATGAAGAATTGGTAAGGATATAAATCAATTTATTTAACATAATTCCAAGATGAAATCTGAATACAATTAAATTCAGAAAAACCTACGTACGTTTCGATTCCAGCCACAAATAAATGCATAATTTCAAGAATTGGATTAAATCCATTGATGAGAATTACCAATTTGAATAATATAAGGTAGATTCTCTTCAGGTTTTTTGGGTTTTTTTTTGAAAAAAGGAAGGCTAGATGCTTATGTAAGGAATTAAATTAATAGACTAGAGAAGAAAGGAAATATTGTTCAAAAGGATAATTAATTCTCATCATCGGATTTAATCCGGTTCTTGAAATTATGCAACTATTATGCAACATACGTAAGTTTTTTTTAATTTATTTGTATTCAAATTTTAGCTGGGAACTATGTTAATAAATCAATTTACATCCTTACCAACTCTCCATACAGGCTCTATGATGATATTAATTGATGATATTGATAATGGGGACATTGGTTTGTCTCCGCTAACATAAACCCAAACACACACACACACACACACACACACACACACACACACAAGATATGAGATATATAAGCTATATTCCGGAAACATAGCTCCAGATGTGATCTATTTCTAAATATTTCCCAAATTTCTTTATTAATCTCTATTAATCATTGACTTTCGCAGTCTCAGCTTCTAAATGACGTCAGAAGCACAGAGGCGTTTTGATGTCGCGTTGTAACTAAGAAAACCGATATCAACCGGAAAAGAGAAACAAATATAAAAAAAAGAAAGTCTTTTTTATAGCATCAACTTTATAGTACCGCACCCCACCCCACGGGTGTTCAATATAACATGTTTGTAGATTGACTGCTTCTTTATATAGACAGGTATACACACATATCTATCTCTTATGCTTGTCCATCTATGTAAATATGTATGTATGCGTCTATCTATCTATCTATCTATCTATCTATCTATCTATCTATCTATCTATCTATCTATCTATCTATCTATCTATCTATCTATCTATCTATCTATCGATCTATCTATCTATCTACCTGGTTATTTAGCTGATCAGTTATCTACTTCTGGACCTATATTTATGTACTTTTCTGTTTGTTTGCCAATCTAGCTGTTAATTTGTATATATGTATGTGTGTGTATATATATATATATATGTATATTATATATATTATATATATATATATATATATATATATATAATATATATATATATATATTATATATATATATATATATATCACTCATTTGTTTATCTGTCTCCTTCTATAACATATCATTATATAAGTGAGTGTATGTGTGCAGACGTGTTTATGTGCACGCTCTCTCCATATGTGTGTGTGTGTAATCGTATTATATATATATGTATATGTATATATATATGTATGTATGTATATATATATTATATATATATATATATATATATATATATATATATATATATATATATATATATATATATATATGTATGTATACATATAATACACACACACACACAAATTTGTGTCTATTTCAATAATAATGAACTTAATAGCTGACGGCTAAAATAAATCTTAATAAGTATTTTTATTTTTCGTCGTTTTTTATTGTTTGATGTTTTTGTATTAATTTTTTTCTCTATTTTCCATTCAGCACTGGCTGAATATATATTTTCTGGTAATTATCCTTAAACATTGTCAATCATCAACCTCTCTCTCTCTCTCTCTCTCTCTCTCTCTCTCTCTCTCTCTCTCTCTCTCTCTCTCTCTCTCTCTCTCTCTCTCTCTTCATACTCTGCTTAATGTCTATTTAATCAACCTATAATTAACAACTGTCTCATTTATCACTAATAACAATGCTGAGTTTGGAGACTGTTAAATTTTATTTATGTTTTAGTCTTACGATAATATTGTTCAATGGTTTTCTGTGAAATGTGATGATTTCCTGCTGACGACGACGTCTCCGTATCGTCGTCTGTGTTCGTATTTCGTCTCGACATCCGTCGTGTACGTCTCTGGCAATGGCCGAAACAATGTATTTCTGTGTTTCTGGCTGTGAATGCCAGGATATCGTTTCAGTCGCTTGATGCACGTCGGTGGGTTTCTGTGGCCGCAGATGCCTTTCTCTGGTTTATATCAACAGCCCCACCCCAACCATACACACACATATAAAACTTAATAGATTAATTAATTGATCGAAGAATTAATCGGACAATTTATTAGTTGATTTGTTGAATGTTAACTATATAACTAATAATAATAATAATAATAATAATAATAATAATAATAATAATAATAATAATAATAATAAGAAGAAGAAGAAGAAGAAGAAGAAGAAGAAGGAAGATATCTTTTATTAGCCACTAGGGTCCAAAAGATGGAAGTCAATATCGGAGGACGAACAAAATAAAAGCAAAAATATGGAAGCACGTGGGATTTACATCGATCAAAAAGAGGGAATACCACATTAAAGGATATAACAAAGGATATACAATAGAAATCAGAGAAATAAATAATAAATAAATGGTTGGAACCCCGAAGTCGTTCGGCAAAAACTGAACGGTCATACATCGTCTTCGACCGGAGAATTCACCACCAACACCATCATCATCATCATCATCATCATCATAACCGTTGTCGTCATTATCATTGTTATTCTCATCATCATCATCATCATTAGCATCCTCACCCCGCCTCCCACCTCGTCCTCCTCCTCCACGTTATTGTTATTTTATTGTGAAAAATTGCAATTTTATTTTACAAATTATGAAGGAAAGTGTCAGCTGCCCACAGCCAGCAGGCTAGAGGCGACATGATAATGTGGCAAGAATGATGTACTGGGAGCTTTGTGGGAATTATGCCCTCCAAAGATGGAAGACTTGGAATGGCCAAATCTCAGAAGATGTTTATTGAGAATGAGGATTGCAAAATCCGATGGGATGCAGTGATTCAGCGTAATCATCAGATTTGACATCGAAAATCTGACATTGTTGTTTACTGACTATGCTTCAGAGTCTATGCCGAGAACTCAAGCAGTTCCATGCGATGATGATTTCTGCGGGTGTTCTATCTTTACATTCCAATATTCTTTAGTCATGTTTGTAGTTCGGTACAAATACTTCCAAGCGCGCCAGACACTGTTGGTATTACGTGTACTGTTGCCAACAACCTGTGTATTTCTCACTCAATTCCTCATAGCTGTTCACATTTTCATCTTTCCCTTCAACCCTGTTGTCATCGCGACAGACGATGAGAATTAGAAAGCATGCTTCTTTTCACCACACCAGAGTCAGATTTTCGATGTCAAATCTGATGATTACATTGAATCATTGCATCCCATCGGATTTTGCCAGCCTCATTCTCAATAACACCTTCTGGGATTTGGCCATTCCACGTCTTCGATCTTTCTAGGCCATAATTTCCACAGAGCTCTCAATGCATCATTCTTACCACATTATCATGTCGCCTTCTGTATCCGCGTTCTGCCAACAATGTCGGCCACTCACTCACAATGTGCTACACTATTTCCATCCCTCTCACCATGCATTCTGCGTTTGTCGCTCACCGTTGTTTTATCAATTCTGTGTCTCACCACCACCACCATCATCATTATTATTATTATTATTATTATTATTATTATTATTATTATTATTATTATTATTATTATTCGGTAATCTTATATCTATCACGTGCTTTCACTTATCTACCGTGCGCAGCTCTATGTATGCCTTGGGCATGTGCTGTGGTTTCTTGTGATGCCCTTATTTTCACTCTATTGAAAGTGTTTTACGTAGGATCTGTGTGGTGCCTAGTAGTGCTATTTTCTCTATGTTATATATACTTGTAAGTCCTGCTGTTTTTGTTGCGTATTTTTTTGAATATTTTTTTATCATACCTAAGACTCCACATTCGAGTTACCTCTATTTCCAGATCTTTGTTTTTTAAAAGTTTTGCCGTTTCTTTTAGAGAAACGTTGTCATGTGTTGGTATTGATGTGTGGATTAAAAAGCATTTGTTTTCTTGGTGATCTCTGACAACTATATCCAGCCTACTGGACTTAATTTCTCTACCTGTGTGTATTGGCATATCCCAGAGTATGGTTGCTTTCTCATTTTCTGTGACCGTTTCTGGGGTGTGCCTATACCATTTTTTCTGCTGTTTTCCAAAGTGTTGGCATAGCTTCTAGTGTATATATGTCCCAACTCTGTCGTGTCCGCGAATATATTCCATCTGAGCCAGGGCTGGGCAGCTAGAGACAATATGATTTATTGCTTCTTCTACATCTCTACATATTCTGCAGTTACTTGTTATGTTTCTTTTCATTACATGTTTTTGGTGGTTTCTGGTGGGACGGCTTTGATCTTGTGCTGGAAGTAAAAATTCTTCAGTCCCTGTTTTGAGTCCTGGACTGCTCAGCCATTGTTGGGATTTTGCTTTGTCTATTTCTTTTGCATTTAGTTTAACCCAGTATCTGCCACGAAGGGGCTTTTCTTGCCATCGTTTAACATGATCCATTGCTGTTCTAGTTTTAGTTTGTTTGTTTTACAGCTTTGGTCTTTTGTTCTTCCTTCTTTTACTTCATTGTTGTTAGCTACTATGACTTCTTTTTTGTATTTGTCAGCTTCCTTAAAAACGGAAAACAGTTTTTTATTTTGTTCGTGTTTATTATTGTTGAGTGAGAGAGCAGTGCATGCCATCAAAGAGAGAATGGAGTAAAATATACGAAGCCCAATATACCCATCATGACTACCTGTCTGATAAGGGTACACCAGACACGGGCATTACAAATCACATGTGCACAACATGTTGATCACATATCAAAGTAAACAGTGCATGTCCTTGCAGGTAGAGGGTCAGTTAGAATTTCCTTCGAGTCGAGTAGCCTATCCCACTCAAGAGGTCCCTGAATAAGGTTTGTTTAAGGATGATGAACAGTGGACCCATGTTTCCAGAGGCGAATTATTCAAACCTCAAAGGATTCCTCTCAGCACACAGCTATCCTGCACCTCCACTACTCCTACTCTTGATCAGAGATGCACATGGAGAGGGGGGATGCTGAAGTGGTGAAGGTCATACAACTGACAAGCAAATCTGTGGCATTGAGCAGATTATTTGCTGTATTCCCATTTTTCCCACCACGACAAAATATATACATGATAGCACATCCAATTAATTAAGATGAGAAGCCATGAGGGTCACTGCGGGGTACTGCATCAGAATTCTTTCCCAAATGAATTGCCCTTCATATTCAAGGCTCCGATGAAGCTCTGTGTTTATCAGGCACTCACCAATGAGTCCACTGCTTTCCATAGCAAACACAGCTGATGGACTATGAACTTCATATGATAATCATTTATTTCTTTTCTATCTCTCTTTCATACACACACACATACACACACACACAGGCGCAATATAATACATTATAATATGATATAATATAATATAGAATAATGTCATGTAATATATATATATAATATATACATATATATATATAATATATAATATATATTATATATATATATATATATATAATATATTATACGTGAAAATGCAGTGCAATAAATAACATACGAGGTGATGTTATATTAGACGTATATCAGTTCTGCTTCTGTCAACCGCGATCACGTTTCTTTAAGCTTTTGCCATTTCATGTCATTTCATTTGGATGTCTTTTCTATGACTTTAGTGGAATGTTGTGAAAATGGAGTTTATTTAAGAGGAAGAAGTAAAACTGTTTGTATTATTCGATCAGACGACCTCCGATTGCTGAGTAATGGATTTTGACGGGGAGGACCTATGGAATATTCATCGGAATGTCACTGATATTTATATGTACTGATATGTATGTGTGTATGTACATCTGTATTAGGTATGCGTGTATGTAAATATATGTGTTTGTATGTATTGTGTTTATGTAGGTATATGTGTGTATATATATATATGCATAAATATATGAGTGTATGGATGTGTATGTATGTATATATACGCATGTATATTTGTCTTTCTGTTTATGCTCATATAGATACATTGCATATATGTGTGTATGAATGCATGTGTATGTATATAGGTATTTGTATGCATGCGTCCACGCATGTATTTATGTAGGTATGCATGTACACACTTCTACAAACAAAAATCTCCAACTCGTGAGAAATAAGTATTATTTAATAAACTCAATAAATGGTTTTTTGTGTGCTACTATTAGTTTCATGTGATGAAATCATTTCAGACAGTATCCTTTACAACCTCTGGTGCTTTAAGCACAAACTTCAGACACTGCCCATATTGCATAACAAGCAAAAAACAGGACGATAGGATGAGAGAAAAAGTGAGAAAAGGCGAGAAAGAAATAGATATAAAAGATAGATGGTTAGTTTTTCAACCTTTCATCTTTTATATCTTCTTTCTATATAAAATTTGTTCCCCGATGGCCACGACGGCGAGAGTTCCAGTTGATGCTATCAATGGAATAGCCAGCTCGTGAAATCGTGAAATTAACGTACAGATGGCTGAGTACTCCACAGCCACGCGTGATCTTAAAATAGTTCTCAGAGATATTCAGCGTGACACAGAATGTGACAAAAGTCAGGCCTTTAATTTACCAGCTTGATCAACGAGAAAGAAAGTGCCTTGCTAAAAGACACAACGCACCACCGGGAATCGATCGCACGACCTTACGATCCTGAGTCAAATACCTCAACAACTAAGCGATACGACTTCGCGTACGCACTCGCAAGCACACATCTTCCAAATTTCAGTTTCAAGAAATTACTTTATCAATGGATATGGACCAATCTGTCCAGTATGCTGTCCAATAGCACCGAAGGAGGAAACTCGTCCTCAAATAAAAATCTCAATCACAATGGTGTATCTGCGCCCGTTTGTGAAAAATAAATCATTCTTGAAACTCATTCTATAAAATAATTTAAAATAACTTTTTTAACACTTTATGAAATAAATATCACATATTCGCGTTTACAAACAGAAAGTATTCACACTTTGTAATAGCGTAAAAGATTAATAGTGAAATGCACAAAATAGATCGTTAAAAATCGCAGTTAAACTCAAAATATTTATCGATCTATGTGATATCCAATCACATATCGATTGTCAAGGGAGCATTCGATACAGAACGCACAATATTTCCTGGTATGTGAAGCAGTTAAACACGTTACTTCCTTTCTGTAAAACAATCGATTTTACCAATAATTTCAAATGCAGAACACGTTCTCTTCATATATTTTCAAGTTGTGTTATCTCGCCGCCATATCTAACCACACAAATGACCGCAAATTCTCGAGTTCGTGTTAACAGAATATTATATTTATTGTTAAATGCATACATTACTATTGAAACCCTGCTGTGAACTCCTCAATCTACCTTAAAAAAATGTGTATTCATGAGCGTTATAATACTTTCTTCGAGACAAAAGCAATTCATCTTTATTTATTCAGATCCACACGCCATTTTAAAAGCTTTATCATTGTTCTTCGATAGAATGAAGTTTTTATTAAATTCTGTTTTACTTTGTTAAGGTCATGCTGGTATTTTATTTTCATATACTGAATATTTTATAATTGACTGATGGACAAAATACGGATGGTATTGCGTTACGAAATGTAAAATTATATAATAACAATAATATATATGTATACAGACACACACAAGATATATATGCATATATAAACACACACATTTAAACCGCCCACCCAAACATACACACACACACACACACACACACACACACACACACACACACACACATATATATATATATATATATATATATATATATCATTGCATATATACATTTAGGGTTATCTGTCTGTCTGTCTATCTATCTATGTTATTGGTATCAACCATTCTACTTCTAGTAAAGTGGTCACTACAGTAATTAGTAGTGTTACTAATTATGTAATACTGACCAAATATTAGGAAAAGTATGAGAAGCACATTTGTTCCCTACGTACGTTTCGCAATTTTGGTATTAGCATCCATAGCCATAGGCTTTCGTAGTGTGGGTGGATGGAAATCCTCAAAAATTCTCCAGAGGATCAATTTATTACATTAAGGCGACACAGAACAAATTATACATGTGCATGTTTGTGTGTGTGTGTGTGTGTGTGTGTGTGTGTGTGTGTGTGTGTGTGTGTGTGTGTGTGTGTGTATGTGTGTGTGTGAGTGTGTGAAGAATCTCCAACATACAACTGGAACCAATAGTTGCATGTTATGATGCTGATCAAATCAAAGAGATTCACACGTAAAACTAGGAATCCCGACAGTGAAACTAATTATTTTCTCGCAGACTACGAATTTTATTCTACCAAACATTACTAGTAGGTCTTAAAGATTCAGTCAAAGAATCATAGATTGGTTTCATGGAGTGATCTACAACATTTTTTGGGTAAGTGTTCATCATTACGACTGCGGTCCTGCTGGGGTATTAATTTTACATTTTCTTTCGGTCGCTTTCATGCATCTCAACAATAATCGAAAATGATATATATATATATATATATATAAAATTAATTAAGGGTAGAAATTGATATTTATCAATTAAGACCAGTGGTCTAGCATATTAAAAAAGAATCCGAAGATTAAAATATTTATATATACCAATTAAGGACTGAACACGAAAAGTGGACAGTCAACATGCTAGATATAGACGTCAAATCGCCATTCACCACAAAAGATTATGTTCTCAGATCAAACTCAGCACAAAACCATAGCAATAAACAAGTGAAAAATATATATATTACATGGGTAATTATTTTATTTCGTATATTTTTCACTTGTTTATTGCTATGGTATTGTGCTGAGTTTGATCTGAGAACATAATCTTTTGTGGTGAATGGCGATTTGACGTCTATATCTAGCATGTTGACTGTCCACTTTTCGTGTTCAGTCCTTAATTGGTATATATATATATATATATATATATATATATATACATACATGCATATATATATATATATATATATACATGTAAATGTCGAAGGATGAAGATGAGTGCTCAACACTGTATTGGTGGATATAGTTTCTTTATTTGTGAATTAAGGCTACCATTGGTTTCATGTTAGGCAGAGTAGGAAATATCCTAGTGTTTTAATAATTTTTTCAAGCCGATCACATCAAGAAAGGTGTTCGCCTCCATTTTGGAAATCACACAAATACACGAATTTCTCCCCCTCTCTTTCTATCTATCTATTTGTCTCTTACTAACTATTTACCTATCTAAATATATGTGTGTATGTATATATAAGTATAATAAATACATATATATATGTAGAAGTGGCTGTGTGGTAAGTAGTTTGCTTACGAACCACTTAGTTTCGGATTCAGTCCCGCTGTGGGGCACCTTGGGCAAGTGTCTTCTACTATAGCCTCGGGTCGACCAAAGCCTTGTGAGTGGATTTGGTAGACAGAAACTGAAAGAAGCCCGTCGTATATATCTATATATATATATATATATATGTATGTGTATGTGTATATGTATGTGTGTCTGTGTTTGTCCCCCCCCCCCAACATCGCTTGACAGCCGATGCTGTGTGTTTACGTCCCCGTAACTTAGCGGTTCGGCAAAAAAGACTGTTAGAATAAGTACTAAGCTTACAAAGAATAAGTCCTGGGGTCGATTTGCTCGACTAAAAGGTGGTGCTCCAGCATGGCCACAGTCAAATAACTGAAACAAGTAAAAGAGTAAAGAGTAAAGAGTATATATATATATATGCATATATGTATTCATATCTATCTATCTATCTATCTATCTATCTATCTATCTATCTATCTATCTATCTATCTATCTATCTATCTATCTATTATAAGCGTCATAGATATATAAAAATCTATGGCACAAATACTGACAGAGGAGAATAGTCCACGTTATGGGTACCAGAAACTCCATATCATGCGATTTCAGTCTACTGGGCTTCACCAGTGGGAGGCGTCCGGTCATCGTATATTAGCTAAATCTCGCTACCATGGCATGCAAAATAACATACAGGGTGCAATGACTAAGTTGCTACCATCATATATTCTTACGTTCGCGTATGCTCATTGTTTGCTATTGATTTTTTTGACCACAGAGTATTGTAGGGTCAGTTGCGCACCGTCTGTGAGAAAATCAGCACCATAATGCAAGAAATTTGGAAACGACATGCTGTACTGCTTGGCCTTCGCGTGCCAGAAGCTCCACTACGAACATTTCAGAGTATTTGGGTCTCAATGTGAGGCCAGTGCAGAGGATTCGGAAAGAGTTGAATGAGTCTAATGGGGATTACTAAGGTACGTCATCAAGGAAAATTAACTCTGATCGTTCTGATATGAAAAGAACTGAATTCGTTGGTGAGATCCAGATCATGATTGACAACGATCCCTCCAAGCCAATCAGGTCCATTGCCAGGGACATGGGAGTGTCTGAGTTTCTTGTCAGGCAGGTAGTGCATGGAGACATTCGGTACTCCTCATACAAGATGAGAAAGGGCCAATTTTTATGTATACACACACACACACTCCCTCTCTCTCTCTCTCTCTCTCTCTCTCTCTCTCTCTCTCTCTCGCTAGCCTATAAAATACCATCAAAATCATGAAGGTTGAAAGTGTGTAAAAAGTATACGAAATGTGCATTGGTAAAATATGATTAAATATGACTAAACTCTATGAAACGTTCGTGGTTGAATCGTGTGCTTCTCATTACTAGGGGAGCGGTAACGGAAATGTCAGATGGAATTCAATCGTGCGTTCTGATACTTATAGATATGTGGCGAATAAAGAATGGATTTCTTATTCTACGTGACTTTATACAAATTTAGAAATTAATGAGTATATACGAATTTATTGCGGTAAACCTCTTGCCACTTTTTTTTTCTTTTTACCTTTCTTCTATCTTATGTTTCACCATAATTTCTTCCATTATATATTTGTACAGAATAACGTTCTCAATCACATTTTCTTTCCAACCGAAGTGGGTTCCTATGGACAACGAAACGAAGTCGTATGTGGAAATACACGCACGCGGGCACGCGCACACACACAGCTTTCTGTGTGTGTGTGTGTGTATATATATATATATATATATATTGTTTTTGTTTTTTGTTATATATATAATATATATATATATATATTTGTTTTGTTGTTATATATATATATATATATATATATATATATATATATTATATATATATATATATATATTATATATATATATATATGTATATATATATTCATATACATTCATACATAAATACGCATATAATATATATATGTGGGTTTATATGTGCAATGTGCATATCCATCGACTTCTTATTGGATGCATTAGATACCATTTGTATGTGTTTCGCTTTTTAACCAAAATATACTCAAACATATGTTGGAGTTTAATTACGAGTTTCGTCCTGAGAGCGGAAACGGGAAACTAAGTGTATGGAATTTATTACCTTCTAATAAGAAATTTACATTTTAATCTCTAGTTTTGCACTGAATATTTCATTCTCCATCCTGTATGTGTATCTCTCTGCTTGTATACTTTGTTATATGTGTATATATATATATACATATGTATATATATATATATATATATATATATATGCATACATACACACACACGCGCATATATATGTAATATACATACACACTCACACACACACACACAACACACACCATATATAATATATATATATATTATATATATATATATATACATACATATATACACACACTCGCGCGCATATATATATGTAATATACATACACATATATGTGTATATATATATATTATATATATATATATATATCCATGTATCTGTATGTTCACGTTAAAACTTCACACGCTACATCTAATTATAACGCCCTCTGTCCTTAGGTAACGGCAATAATTAGACACTATTTTTACTGGTTTTTAAATGCATTTCTTTAAATATAATGTAAATACACACACATATACATACACTACATACACACATACATGCATGTAAATATAACCATCAAAGTGATTTCTGGCGCCTTGTTTATATGCGATATATTTACATACATTATATATATATAATATATATTATATATATATATATATATATATGTATATGTATTATATATATGTGTGTGTATATATATATATATATGTGTGTGTATATATATATATATATATATATATATATATATATTATATATAATAATAATATATAATATATTGTGTTTTTGTGTGTGTGTTTGTGTGTGACAATTACTGCTTCGATAGCAGGAAGTTTTTTTTAATGTGTTGTCGATCGATTAAGCAACAATGTCGACACTTTTGAGACAATTACCAAAATAGTTAAAACAGCGATAAAATAAGAAAAAAGTAGAGAAACGACCAACCTATAAGCTATAACATTCCATTAATGAAACTTTCAAACTGTATGGATGAGAAGTAATTTGTGCAGAGAAAATAATCTTACATTTACGTTTGAAACCTCGTCAAAGCGAGGAGTCATTAAGAGAGGGAAATTCTTCCCAAAACGAGGCTTTCTAAAAGCAATGGCCGACATAAAGGCGTCGTTATGTCAGAAATGTAAAAAGAGTCTTTACAAATACACGCACCTTCCTTCTCTCTCTCTCTTTCTCTCTCTCTCTGTTTTCCATCTCCTTCAGATTTCTGTAACCAAACCCATCCTCTCTCTGAGAATTCTTCACGTAACGCCAGTAAATTGGCATTATATACTAATGCCCACTCGCTCTCAACAACAACCTCAAATGTAACAATTTTAGTAAAATTTGTTGAGAAAAATAGTAAAATAATGTTAAAAGATGGAAAATAATATTTACCTTTATATATAAATATTTACATGTATTATGTAGAAAATTACTATTTCTAAATCTCCCAACGAGAAATATACAGCAACAGTACTTTGGAGTAAAGATTGTTTGCCATCATAACATGACAGTATAGCAACAACTCGGGGAGGAGACGGAAAATTATATGGTTCACACCCCCATCTTCCCTCCAGGTCAGAAACCTCCCTAAATTATTTTTTAAGATTATTTATAGGGACTTCCCACAAGGTCATAAATATCACTCCATATTTAATTGATCCTGCCTTAAATTATCGTACTCAAACTCACCCAATCCAGGATCTATAATCGCGGCCAAGATAGACTTAAACTTAGAAATAACAGCTTTAATAGAGATGATAATATAGCTGACCTTAATATGAATGATAATAATAATAATAAAAACCCTGGTATCAAAAATAAAAAGGCTAAATCTGGAAATAAAACACGTAATTGTAATAGGGAGCTTTGTCTCCTAAAAGGTTTCTGTTTAAGGAGAAATATCTCTATATATATAAAACTGAGAATGTGTGTGTGTGTGTCTGTCTGTCTGTGTGTTTCCCTAAAACTTGAGAACTGCACAACCAATTTCATTCAAATTTTACACATTCCTTACTTAGCGTCCTGGGAGTGTCATCGGCAAAAATATTTTTCAACTTTTAGCCTAGGGCGAGCCCACAGCAATATCCTATCTTCTCCACTACGATTGCCTAAAACTTGAGAACTACACAACCAATTTCAGGGTCCATGTAGTTTCATGGGCCAAAAAATGTTCTACTTCTTTCCTAGAGCGAGCCCATAGCAATATCATATCTTCTCGACTATTTCAGTATTACGTGTTAAAAGTGAAACAAAAACATCTCTCTATTGTATGTATATGGATGTATATATATATTACAAAATATAAAGTTATATCTTGAGATCTTAGTGGACAGCAACGCTCAAAATATATAACAGACTGGAATAGTGTTGCTCAAATGAGCTGTATACACTTTTTAATCCGAGGGGAGGCAATGCGAGCAGCAACTACAAGAGCACTACAAAATCCATAGAAAGATCAAACACATACTTATATTCATATATTCATTTATATATAAAGAACAGACATAAAGCCCGACGTTTAGAAATATATAGTAATATATAAATATATAAACATCATATAAAAATATATTGTACGCATAAGATCCACTCGACGTTGCATAAGAAATTTAGAAATAAAAATTGCAATAAAAGTTAGAGGTAATAATAATAATTGAATTAAATATAGTAAGTAGTAATTAAATATATTTTATTTTATTAAAATGGTAATTAAATCGAAATATAACAATTAAAAGAAAAAATAGCAATTAGTATAAAATGTATCAAGGACTTGAACTCGAATATGTGGCTTTGCATGAATGGGAGAAATTAAAAGATGAAAAATTTAATTGAGTGCAGAAGTGAATTAGTCCAGTTACTATAGCTGCTAGATTGAATTATATGCTTATAAAGTAGCATTCAGTATCTATGAGAATTTTTGGGAGTACGTAATGTCTGGTCTTTCGCATGTAGCAGGTATGTAATTGTGCATTTGTTTCCGTGTACTATGTGTTGTGTGTTATTGTGCTTCTTATTTGAACCTGTTAATTTCTATCGTTAAACGTTATTATTTCACGGCTTTTTGGTTTTTTGTCTGTCTGTGTTGAGACAGACAAGGAAGAAGTGGGCTGCCCCTCCCTAAGGGAGGGATGGCCAGAAGAAGTATGTACGAAAGTGTGTCGGATTTATCGACTTCTGAAGAAGAACTTGGAAAGGCGATAAAGAAAATGGACAAGCAATTAAGCAACACATACGCAGGAGCGACAAGAACGGAGGAAAGAGAAATAGACTTGGCCAAGTTGCCAAGCTACCAGGCATTTATTAAAAAGGTCGGCGGTGAAGTGGAGTTGTCACCGCCACCAAAACGAGGAGAGTGGCATGGACGAAGGACCATCACGTGTCGGGTTTAAGCCAATGGAAAAAAGAAAACAGAAGTCGTCGGTATGGAAACAATAGAAGAAGCATTAAAAAGAACGGAAGAAGACATAATATTCTTGGCAAGAGGCATAAGTTTCGGTACCGTGGAGATCCAATTCAAGAATGAAAGTGTGGCGAGGAAAATGGCAGCGAGAACGGTGAAGACAGAAAAGGTGTTCCTTCTGCCCTCCTAATGTTGACGGAGAGTGGATAGTGGCAGCCGTAATCAGTGGATGTGAGGAAGAAGTTGACATCCTCCATGCTACAGTGAAAGATGAAGGAGGCTGGAAGGGTGCAGTTTTGGAATTAAACTTGCAAGCTGAAGTTAAAATATTGGAACAATTGACTGAGAATATCAGAACGGGAAGTGTTATTATGAGAGTGTGGGTGGAGCACAGTGCTCCACGCTGCTACAAGTGTGGCCTGAAAGGTCACATAAGAGCTAACTGCCCTCCCCCCATCAAAGGAAATTGATGCGAAACCTCAAAGAGAAGTAGTGGCCAACGAGGAAGAGCAGAAAACAACGGAGAATGTCACAACGGAAGAGGAGGAGGTACAACAAGAATGGGAAGAAGGAGGAAGAGAAGAAGGAAAAAATAAATAGTGCTGAACCCCAATCCACCCCAACACCACCCGCACCCTCCGTGACCCACCCTTCCCCTGCAGACAGTGAACCCACCCGCTCCCCACCAACAAGAAAACAAAAAAAGAAGAAGCAGACAAGATACCGCAAAAAAACCTAGGCCCAATTTTCTAGGTATTTCGAGGGAAAAAGACGTAAAAGAAATATTGAAAGACTATCACTGGTGTGACAAGGACAGTGATAGGTACGCTGTAATCTTGGAAGAACGTATGGAAGAATTCGTGGAAAAATGTAAAAAGAAAAACTATAAATTGTTTAGATTTGAAATAGATGACGAGATAATAACAGAAATGGAAAAGAGATTTGAGATGAAAATAGAGCACGATCTGTATTACATTCAGGATAAAGTATGAAGGACAGGTAAGTGATGCTAGCGGATGGGGCCGTTAGCATCACTTTCACTTTTCCTTTTCATATTTCATTTTCCATATTTATGTAATTGTGATATTTTATATCCCCAATGTTTGTATTGTCCCCTCTGTGTAGCCCTTTATGGGTAATAAAGAAACGATGTGTTGTGTGTAAAAAAACATCCTAACGAGGGGAGTGTCAATTTTAAATATATGATATGTTTCATATTAATTGGTGCATTTTTATGCATTTTTGTAAATTTGTATATTTATCTTTTCTGTATTTTTCTCTGGAATTTTAATTCGTCTTTTTAATATGTCATTGTATGTTTTATTACCCCAAATTTTTAATTTAAATTTATACCAAACTAGCACTATGACCCGGCGTTGTATATATATATATAAATGCTAGTATATATGTAAAGTTGAAGTTTCAACACTTAATGAACCTAAAAAGATTTACTTAAGAAATACGACTGATTTTAAGATTAGATATAGGGAACATACAAATTCAATCACGAAGCAAAAAAATTCATCCACTCTAGCTTCTCACATTAATAAATTAAAAATGAGCAATAAAGAATTCAATCTCGATTGGTCTATCATAACGGAAACCACACCATATAATACATACGCTAAAAGTTGCAATTTATGTAGGGAGGAAGCGATCCAAAAAATCCGCGCTAACAACAAAAGCATAATAAGATATCTGATGTCATAATTACCTACAGATATAAAATTCTTTCAACGTTTAAATTCTTCCCCCCAAATAATTAGCCAATAAGATTTTAATCTAGCCACACTTCATATTATGGATTCGTCTTAAAATATAGCGTTGTAATGTTCCTTAACCAGTGAAACCTAATCAAATATCTATAAATCTGAAATGCGAAAAGTTTGTTTGTCTGGTTTTGGCATTGGAACGGGTTAAAGGGCACTAGATCCCGTCGGATTTACTCCAAAATTTGCAGAGACATGTAAAATGAGGTGAGGATGTCAGTGGGCTAGGTTAGATATCCCTATCTTAAAAGGTGTGGTTACTAGGGCAAAAAGCGCACACTTTGACAAGTCTTCTCTCATTCTCTTATCTGCCTGTCTTCCTCCGTCTCTCTCTCTCTCTCTGTTTCCTCCATTCCCATCACTTTCTCTCTATAAGGACGTTTGACAAATGCTACTATCTTTCCCTGCCGCCTTCGCCAGCGCTGTCACTCTTTATACCCCCCTCTCTCTCTCTCTTTGAACGTCTGTCTGCATTCATAGAGAGTTTTATTATCGCCACAACCACAACACAATCATAAGAACAAATATGAATCAGATATTTATTGGGTTAATTTATATGTGTGTGTGTGTGTCTGTATCTATATATAAATATGTATATATACAAAGTGTATATATCTGTATATATATATATATATATAATTTGTATACATTTGTATATATAATGCGTACACGCACACATATATATATATAATGCGTATATATGTACATATATATATTTAATGCGTATATATATATATATATATAAATATATTATGTGTGCATTATGTGGTCGGTTGAGCTGAAAATATGCACACCTATGTTAAAAGTGCTGGCGAGTTTGCATGGCAACTATTTTTTCCCTCAAATGAAACGTGTGACCTATAGGTCAAAATTCCTCATCTTTTAAAATGTGGCCCGATTACACCCGAATGAAATCGGTTTATATTAACCAAACAAGTAAATCAATGAAAAACTGTGCCATTTTAATCCCAAGTAAGGTCGGGTATCTCTGTACGTCTACTACATATTTGTGAAAAGGGCAGACCTTGTTTCACAAGCAGTTATACAGGCAAAAGTGTTAGTAAATACGGTAAGATTCAGTTGAAAATTTGCACACCTATGTTAAAAGTCCAGGCAAGTTTGCATGGCAACTTTGAGTTTGCTCAATTGAAAGGTATGGCCTCTAGGACAAAATTCCTCATCTTTAAAGTGTTGCCCGCGCAGACCCGAATGAAATCGAGTTATAATACCGAAAAAAATAAAACAATGATAAACTATTTTAATCCAGAGCAAGCCTGGGTTTCTCTGCTATCTATATATATAAAAGAGGCTTTGGGCCAAAATCGTGTGCACGTTTTGCTACGTCAGAGGTTGGCAGCCACACCAGTGGTCAGATCGAGCTGAAAATTGACACAGGCATAGAAGGCGTGATGAGACAGAGTTGAGTAGGTTAAAACTCACCATCTGGAAATATGTGGTTGCTATGGTGAGAAGATTCAAGGGGGCTCTAAGCCCCTCCAGATTGGCGCGATTGGCATTTAATCCTATCTGTAAAATGAAGAAGGCAAACGTAGTCACAGATTGGATTTTTATGTAAAAAGGGGTTTAAATGGGGCTGGAAGGGGATTCAAATTTACAGGAGGGGGTAACTTGAGGGGGGGGAAATGATTGGGAGACGTTTTGTGGCGCTACAGTGGTTGTTTTCGTGTAAAAACTGGGATTTTATTGATTTTGGGGGACACTTGGTGGTCTGTGTGTGTTCTATATATAAATATGTATATATAATGTGTGTGTGTGTGTGTTCTATATATAAATATGTATATATAATAAATGTGTGTGTGTGTGTTCTATATATAATTATGTATATATAATGTATGTGTGTGTGTGTTCTATATATAAATATGTATATATAATGTATGTGTGTGTGTGTGTTCTATATATAAATATGTATATATAATGTATGTGTGTGTGTGTGTGTGTGTTCTATATATAAATATGTATATATAATGTATGTGTGTGTGTTCTATATATAAATATGTATATATACAAAGTGTATATATCTGTATTTATGTATATTAAACTTTTTCATAATTATATATATTTTTAAACAAATTATAAATATAATTTAATAATTTTTATTTTCAATTTAAATAATTAAAATTTTTCAATTTTATATTTTATATATTTTATATATTATATTTGTTTAATGTTTTTGCTTTTGGTTTTTCAATTTTTGAGTTGCCTATTAGTGGTTTTATCTCTAATTTAATTTATACAGATATATATCTCATTTGTATACATTTGTATATATAATGCGTGCACACACACACGCACACACACACACACACACACACACACATATATATATACATATATATATATATAATGTGTGCATTACGTAGTCGGTCGATTGAGCTGAAAATATGCACACCTATGTTAAAAGTGCTGGCAAGTTTGCATGACAACTATTTTTTTCCTCAAAATGAAAGGCGTCACCTCTAGGACAAAATTCCTCATCTTATAAAATGTGGTCCCAGTAGACCCGAATGAAATCGGGTTATATTAACCAAAATGGGAAAAGGGGTCTAAATGGGGCTGGAAGGGGATTAAAATTTAAAGGAGCGGGTGTTTAGGAATTCTCTGTTACATCAAGCTAAAAAATTTGCGCCAGCCTTTTAATCGTCAATGTGTTGCCGTCCATGATAAAGAAGTTTTGAATGCTTGCCATGGTGAGTCTACTGTCGTGAGAAAGAATCACTTCAAAACTTGGTGTTTACGAATTTTCTTAACATCAAGTTCAAAATTTTACGCCAGCCGTTAAACTGTCAATACGTTGTTGTCCGTCGTTAAGAAATGCCAGCCATGGTGACTCTACTATCCTCAAATTCTATCCCTTCAAACTTTGGTTTCCGATATTTTATTATTTTTATTCAGCTCGCAAGTTTGTCTGTCCCTTTTAAATGTTAGCGTTTTGCTGCCTGCCTTGAAGCAGACCTTTCCGTTGCCGCTGCCTGATATTTATGATTGATCTTTTGTAAATATTTTATTTCTCAACTTACTCAAGATCTTCTGTTGTTTATAAATGGGATAGAGATAGATAAAGATAGAGAGTAAGAGAAAGCGAGGGAGAGTCCGAGAGAAAAGAAAAGTAAGAGAGAGTGGGAAAGTGAGAGAGAAAGGAGAGAGAAACAAAGACGGAGAATCATCATCATCATTATCGTTTAACATCCGTTTTCCGTGTTGGCACGGGTTGGACAGTGTGACCGGGGTCTGGGAAGCCAGGAGGCTGCACCAGGCTCCAGTCTGATCTGGCAGTGTTTCTACAAGTGGATGACCTTCCTAACGCCAACCACTCTGTGAGTGTAGTGGGTGCTCTTTTCGTGCCGCCGGCACAGGTGCCAGGGGGGGCTTGCAGCGGCAACGATCGGTTGGTGCTTTTTACGTGCCACCGGCACAGAAGCAAAGTCAAGGCGCGCTGCAATCGGCCACGTTCGGATGGTGCTTTTTACGTGCTGAAGGAAGCAACAGAAAGTAACAACACACTCTTACCCGCGCGTGGAGCGGGTCACCTTCAGCTAGTATATATATATATAATATATATATTATATATATATATAATTATATATATATATATATATATAATAATTTGTGTATTTGTATATATAATGCGTATATATGTACATATATATTTAATGCGTATATATATATATAATGTGTGCATTATGTGGTCGGTTGAGCTGAAAATATGCACACCTATGTTAAAAGTGCTGGCGAGTTTGCATGGCAACTATTTTTTTCCTCAAATGAAAGGCGTGACCGCTAGGACAAAATTCCTCATCTTATAAAACGTGGCCCGAGTAGACCCGAATGAAATCGAGTTATATTAACCAAAATGTGAAAAGGGGTCTAAATGGGGCTGGAAGGGGATTAAAATTTCAAGGAGCGGGTGTTTAGGAATTTTCTTTTACATCAAGCTAAAAAATTTGCGCCAGCCTTTACATCGTCAATGTGTTGCCGACCATGATGAAGTTTTGAATGCTTGCCATGGTGAGTCTACTGTCGTGAGAAAGAATCACTTCAAAACTTGGTGTTTACGAATTTTCTTTTACATCAAGTTCAAAATTTTACGCCAGCCGTTAAACTGCCACTACCTTGCCGTTCGTCGTTAAGAAATGCCAGCCATGGTGACTCTACTATCCTCAGATTCTATCCCTTCAAACTTTGGTTTCCAATATTTTTTTTTTTTATTCAGCTCGCAAGTTCGTCTGTCCCTTTTAAATGTTAGTGTTTTGCTGTCTGCCTTGAAGCAGACCTTTCCGTTGTCACTGCCTGATATTTATGAATGATCTTTCAAATAATTTCTTTCTCTCAACTTACTCAAGATCTTTTATTGTTTATAAATGGGAGAGAGAGAGAGAGAGAGAGAGAGAGAGAGAAATAGAGAGTAAGAGAAAGCGAGGGAGAGTCCGAGAGAAAGGAAGAGTAAGAGAGTGGGAAAGTGAGAGAGAAAGGAGAGAGAAACAAAGAGGGAAAATGTGGTGATAAAAAACAGAAAGGAAATAACAGAAAGTAACAACCACACTCTTACCCGCGCGTAGAGCTAGTTGTTAATAATATTTTACAAAATATTCGCATGAACAGCAGTCTCCAACAAAGTATTCGTTTTTTATAAATTCTCAAATCTTTCATGTTTCTTAAAATTTTAACAACTCTTTCAATCTCTTAAGTCTGATGAGAGAAGTATAGGTAATTGCTATATAATTGCTATAGTTGGAGTTAGCTTACCTAATACGGACATTCAACCTCGCAAGCACGTCTATGTATTTATATGTTTATAAATTTTTATATATTTATAAATCTTCGTATATTTATATATTTATAAATTCTTATGAGTTTTTGCCATATCTCCTATATGTCAACGCATCTATATATAATGCGGAGAATTTCGACAATTTGAAATGGACTGAATGAATATAAACACCGATCTTTGAAATTTGTTTCTCTCCTTAATTTTTATATTCCCGAAGCTTCATTACACCGCTAATTAGTTGCTCTGTATAAATTGGATAACTGTACCATTTGCTTCTTTATTATTATATATACATATATACACATACATACACGCATACATACACAATTCTGCATGTTTAAAAATGCTCGGATATACACATACTCTAACTTACATCCATCTATCTCTGTCACATTTCCTTCTACTCTCTCCTGCTCTCTCTGTTCCTCCATGCACGGAGAAGTGACTAGAACAAGACATTGGTGTATATATATTATACACTCTTATCCCAAAACGAGATAAGAAGAAATAAATAAGCTGTATCCGATCTGGATATTTTCACAACTACACCAATGATCTGCCTACAGTGAATTAAGCAATACATGCCGAGAGTACATATATATATATATATATATATATATATATATATATTATATATATATATATATATATATATATATATATATATATATATATATAAACACTTTACTGTGCCTTCTGTTAATGTGATCTGATCTTCTATAGATATTTTACTCAATATCGCATTCGTTTTCAATCAATATTTATTAGTCAAAAGTCAACAATAGGAATAATAGTGGACTGTCAATGGCAGTCCTAGTTTTCCCACTCATTTCTATCTTCAGCCGTTTTATGTCCTTGACACACGTTGGATTACACACCAGCGGTCAATCACTGTGTTCATACAACGTACTTCGCGAGACTACCAAACGTTCCATTATTTTATTATTGCCATAAAGGTCTTACATAGAGGGGACAGCACGTGGGAGGGGGGGGGGCAAAATAAAACGAATGAAATGAATGAAATTATACAATGAAAGATGAAGTCACTGGGCCCCACCTCCGAGCGAAATCATTGAACCTGTAGCAACGCTATTTGCGGTACTCTTTCTAATAGCCAATTTGGTATATCATTTAAGCACAATTATTTACACGGCGCTTCTTTAGGAGCGAACCTCTCCAAGAAAATGACGCTTGTGAAAAAAAAGTTAGGAAAATGGGAAATATATCCAAAATAAATGGAGTATACAAAAAATTAGGAAGTTTCATCCATTTTAATATATTTTATATTAAAAAAATAAAACAAACGGAAAACGGGAACTCATGAATATAAACAAACATGTCGGAGGATACAAGGGGCGGTAACTTTTACCATTCAGATATTATTAATCATACAAGGGGCCCGACAATATCGTCTGCGAATTGTAAGAAGATCGTTTCACAATATTTTTCTTAAAAGTCAGTTTATAACTACTATGTCAAATTTTATGTAAAATTTTGTGCCTGAACGGGGAATTTTTAATGCTAAGACAATTTCGTCTCGGAAGAGATTTGGGAAAAAACGAAAAAGGCCATTGACTGGTGTAGAAAATTTAGATTCCTATCAAGACAAGAAATTCTCACACACATACTCACACACACACTCTCTCTCTCTCTCTCCCTCCCTCTCTCTCTCAAACACACACACTCACATTCACTCTCACTCTCTCACTCACTCACTTACTCACTCACTCACTTACTCACTCACTCACTCTCACTCACTCACTCACTCACTCACTCTCACTCACTCACACACACTCATACACATACACACTCACATTTACTCACTCACTCACTCACTCACTCACACACACTCACACACACAAACACACACTCACATTCACTGTCACTCACTCACTCACTCACTTACTCTCACTCACTCACTCACTCACTCACTCACACTCACTCACACTCATTCACACACACTCACATACATACACACACACACACACACACACACGCACACACACACACGGTCTCGTGTTATAGATAATATTCAAAACAGCATCTGTCTATTTCTGATTATAAAATCAATTATTCTACAAAAAGTTTCCTCCAATTAATTTTTTAATGATATCGTCGCCCCCCCCCCCGCCCCCTGTATCCACTTTATATCCACCCCACCCCCTCATTTCTCTTCCATATATCCTTCCATTTCTGTTTCATATTGCTCCCAACTCCCTCCTCCCCAATTCACTCCAATTTCTCTTCCACCCCCCATATACCCCTCACCTCATTTTGACCCCATTTTTCTCCCTTAATGAAAAAATAAAATAAACACCAGGCATGTTTGACAAATGGCTGCAATGAATTCCGCCACTTGCAGAAATATTTCCTTTCTCAGCAAATATTGACCAGAATCCAACGATGGATTTATTGTGATCGATAAACAACACCTTGATCATTGTGGGGGTTGGTTGTGGCGATGGTGGTGGTCGTCGCAGTTGTGGAGGTATCACTGTTGATTGCTGATGACGGTAAAGGTGTTGTTGGTGAAATTGGCGGGAGTGGTGTTTGTGGTTGAAGGTGGCGGGTTGTGGTAATAATGGTGAAGGAGAAGTGATGGTAGTGGTATTATAGTGATGGGCTTTTGGTGGTGGAAGTTGGGATGGCGAGGCGTGATGGTCATGCTAATGATGGCGCTTTTATCGACAACAATTTAATTTTATTTTCCAATCTTCACCTGACGAATATCTGTTTCAAATATGTTATTTCTGCTGCTAAACATTTATCACTATTTTCACACTCCACCGCTTGGTGGCTGTTTAAATGAGCCAATTAAAATCGAGTAAAGGATAGAAACACTCCCTTCAAACACACCAAAAATCAATAGATTTTTAAAAACTATTTTTTTTCTTCTTTTTCTTTTCGGATGCAAATTATATTTTACGAGAAACAAGTTGGAAGAAACTGGATTGAGAAAATTGTGATAATAATGGATTCATGTTTTGTCACAAGGCCAGCAATTTCGGGGAAAGGGGTTAAGTCGATTATATCGAGCCCAGTGATCGGTTGGTGCTTATTTTATCGAACCGTAAAAGGATGAAAGGCAAAGACGGCCTCGAAGGAATTTGAACTCAGAACGTAAGACAGATGAAATACTTATTTCTTTACTACCCACAAGGGGCTAAATACAGAGGGAACATACAAGGACAGACAAACGGATTAAGTCGATTACATCGACTTTAGTGCGTTACTGGTACTTATTTAATCGACCCCGAAAGGATGAAAGGTAAAGTCGACCTCGGCGGAATTTGAACTCAGAACGTAGCGGCAGACGAAATACCGGTAAGCATTTCGCCCGATGTGCTAACGTTTCTACCAGTTCGCCGCCTGTAGTAGTAGTAGTAGTAGTAGTAGTAGTAGTAGTAGTAGTAGTAGTAGTAGTAGAAGTAGTAACATGCCGCAGTGCAGTACCAGGCAGTGGATCTTATGGTTTCTGATCTTAACTGATTGGAAGTGTTATCATGTACATTATTTTGCCTTAGTATAAAAGATGGACAGCAGCAAATATTCTGCTCAATACCACAGATTTTCTTGTCAGTAGTTTGATCATAACCACTTGCATATAACCCTTGGTGGCTGACGATATGTGCATCTCTGATCATGAGCAGAAGTAGTGGAGGAGTATCAAAGCCGTGTGTTGAGATGAATTCTTTGGAGTTTTAATAATCGACTTATGGAAACGTGAGTGTTTCGTTCATCATTCTTAAGCAAACCTTATTTGAGTGGGACAGGCTACTCAACCTAGAAGAAAATTCTAACTAGGCCCCACTTGCAAGGTCATGCATGCCCTGTTTATCTTGATATGAGATCACCATGTGGCGCACATAGGGTTTTGATGCATGTGTCTGACGGGTAGTCATGATGGGTATACAGGGCTTCGTATAATTGTACCTGAATGTCATTCTGATGGCACGCGCTGCTCTCTCACTCAATAATAATAATAATAATAATAATAATGATAAGAGAGTACATAAATAACTATCTTGTGTAAATTACTATCTGAAGTCCTTGTTGAGACTTGACAAACAGTACAAACACCCGGTAGACAATATCTTCAATCAACAACATCGCCATATAGTATACCGTGCCACGTCTACTACTACTATAATAATAATAAGTCTCAAATTTTTCCACAAAGCCAGTCATTTTGGCGGAGGAGAGTAGTCGATTACATCGACCCCTGTGTTTCACTGGTGCTTAATTTATCGACCTCGAAATAATGAAAGGCAAATTTGATCTCGGCGGAATTTGAACTCGGAACATGAAGACAGACAAAATACCGCTTAGAATTTTGTCCGGCCTGCTAACGATTCTGGCAGCTCACCACCTTAAGTAGTAGTAGTAGTAGTAGTAGTAGGTAATTAAATGTTTCCTATCATAGGAGGCGCATTAGGTATGATAAAAAAATATTCAGACAAATACATAACAAAAACACCAGGACTGACAAGTATATATAACATAGAGAAAATAGTACTACTGAGCACCGCACATATCCTACGTATAAAACACTTTCAATACAGTGAAAATAAGAGCTCATCATTGAATACCAAATCAGTGTGAAAAAAAAAAAATATCTGGAAGCTCTACAATCTTGATGTACTGCAAAAGTCGGCATTATTTGTAACTGCACGCATATTGAGTAAAGCACTGTCTGTCTACAGTTTTTGTTGTGACTAGACAAACAGTGCAAACCCCCAGTAGACACAATCTCTTCAATCAACAATCTCACGATATTGTATACTGAGCCTACTACTACTACTACTACTACTACTACTACTACTACTACTACTACTACTAATAATAATAATAATAATAATAATAATAATAATAATAATATATGATAAGGCAGTGAGAAACTTTACTGCGTCGAACAATATGCTTGGCGGCATTTCTTCCGACCCATTGCGTTCCGAGTTCAAATTCAGTGAAGTGAACTATACCATCATTCTTTCAGTGTCAATAATGTTGGAAGCAGTAAAATCCAGGAGTCAATCGATATGACCCTTTCTCTCGTCAGTATTTTTTTTTATCCTGGTTCTAAAATTAGAAAGTTATTAAAATATTTGTTAAACCCACATTTTTTTCTGTTTAATTTGAAGCCAGCACGAACCAGCGAGAGAGACTGTGCGTGTTCACTGGACCTGCTATAAACAGCAGCTAAATCACCCTCAAATCAAACCCTCTTGTCCTCTAAAAAAAATGAGAAAGGACACATTTGATAACGTATTGCTGTGTGCCTATTCAAATTAGAGGTGTTTAAGGCTGGAACGGCTTCGATTTTTCGTCTGCCTTGTTAAGACTGGGCTCGAGCAGCCACTGCGTAATCACTATCCCTGCTAGAAATAGCAGCTAAATATCTCTCAAGTTATATGAAATGACGTGGGCAATGTATTTGCCAGTTTACTACAAAAACAATAATATCGACTACTACTACTACTACTACTACTACTACTACTACTACTACTACTACTACTACTGTTGCTGCTGTAATTGTAAAAGTTGTCTCCCCTGCCTTTCTTGACATTAACTTTCCATTAAACTACTCCTCCCAGCCTTTACTCAATCCGATTTAATAATCTTCATTCAAATATGCTTAAGAATAATCCCAGCAACAATTTATTGAGACGCCCAAGTTTTAACTCTTTCTCTTTGCCTATATATGAAAGTTCTCATACTTATATAAACTCATGCTTATACACACACACATGTGTATATATATCTGTATGTACATGTTTGTGTGTATACGTGGAAATGTATGTGTATCCATGTTAGACGTAGTAATACAAGGCTTCGTGACATGCATAAAAACATAACATTTATCATTTTTGTGATTATATAAATAGATGCTGCTACCATTTCTTTCTGCGTCTTGAGAAATAACTTTCACACACATACTCCCATACAATGACATTCTCACACAAATATTTTCCTATATAATTATACACATGTATATGCCCGCACATATGAACAAATACAAAGATATGTTAACACCCCCCCCCCCACACACACATATGCATTGCACACATTTAAAAAATTGTCGTCTCATTTAGTAGTGTAGGTCATTTGTTGAGAAAGCCGGAACGTCTTGATTTGGTTTTGTGCCAGAAGTTACACGTAATAGCTCATTCCTTCGAGAAACATCAGACAAAACTTTCTGGAAAAACATCGCCTATATCTGTTGATAATAACTGTTTTTTCCTTGGAGTGGTCTTTTGAAGCTGATGTCATGGAGAAGTTTATATCTCATTATCTGTTATAAACCTTCCACTATCTGGCAAGAATTATTCGCTTTAATAATCAAAAGACACGAAGAAACAAGAATTTAAATATACATGCTTAGCTGTGTGTGTGTGTGTGTGTGGTGTGTGTGTGTGTGTGTGTGTGTGTGTGTGTGTGCTTGTGTGTATGCATGCACAGTTATTTCCATACATATATATATATACACACATGTGTGTGTGTACATAAACATAAACATATATATATATATATATATATATATGTGTGTGTGTATGTATGTATGTATGCATGTATATATGTGTGTGTAGTTGCATGCGCTTGGACATATATGCGCTTGGACATATATGCGTTTGTGTGTCTGTGCGTGCGTGCGCGCGCCTGAGTTTGTGCGTTTATGTCAAAATTTGACAGGTTCGCCCTAAGCTGCGCTGTTGACGACTGTAATCTCCCTCACTTTCTCTCTCTCTCTCCGTATGCTTGTATTTATCTAACTCCCCCTCTCTCTCTTTCTCTCGCTTTCTCTCCCAGTATATATATATATATATATATTATATATATATATATATATATATATATATATATATATATACATACATACAACGTATGTTTGTACGTGCGCATGTATATAAATGCATACATGACGGATACATTGTGAATCAAGACGATATAATTAGATATAACTATATATATATATATAATATATATATTATATTATATATATATATATATAGCCAGTTGAACGTTTTTGTATACAAAACTAGAAA
>NC_043017.1:14983528-15006028 GCF_006345805.1 Octopus sinensis | reverse complement strand
CGTACAGAGTTTGGTGGAATGTTTACATACATATAAGAGAACAAGGTGTAGGTGCATATATATATATATATATTGTATTTTATATACATTTTTATACATATATGGCGGTGCCCCAGCATGGCCACAGCTCGTGAGCTGAAACTAGAATCAATCAATCATATATTATTGCGGCGTACGTACACCTTGTTCTCTTATATGTATGTAAGCATTCCACTAAACTCTGTACGACTTCTACACACAGTTTCTCTGTCTTTCTTAATTTCTACTTCACTTGTCTCTGTCTTTCTCTTTCTCTTTTCTCGCCTCTTTTTGGTCTCCTCTTTCCCCACTCTCTCACATATCTCTGCCTTTCTTACTTTGCCTTTCTTTTGTCCCGCCAATCCTTGGCACGCTCTCTTTCTCTCCCCTCCTTAATTCCTTCTTTCTCTCTCATCTCCCCCTCCTTAATACCTTTGTCCCTCTTTTTCTCTCTCTTCTCCCTCTCTTTAATTCCTTTGCCTCTTTTTTCTCTCTCTTCTCTTCTCACGTGACCGCCGGTCAACTATAGCCTTTCGGCTTCTGACCAGCGTCACGACAACATCGACAACATGCCGTAAGGCATTATTTTTGAAATACGCCAGCTAAGTTGAACTGTCTAAAGTAAAAAGACGCCTGTTGTTTTTGTCCTGTTATTATTATTATTATTATTATTATTATTGTTTTTTGTATTTATATTCGTATTATTTTTTGTTTGTTTTTTATCTATATTCGTGTAACATCGTCCCTTTTTTCTGTTCTTGTTTCGTATACATTCAATCCTTTTCCAAGAAATCTAATGCTCGTAGCTTAGTTTTACCTCGCCGAAATTGCGAGGATGATCCGGTTCTTGACTGAAGATTAGAGGCTTCGAATGACCCGTCCGTTTTTTGTATCGTCTACTTGAAAGTTTTGCGTTTTTGTCCGATTCTGTATTTATATATATATATATATATATATATATATTCAGCTCAGAGCTGCGACCATGCTATATATATATATATATATATATATATATATATGTATGTATATATAATGACATGTGAATGATTTACAATTATTTATTTCAACTCTTTACCACGTGGAGAGTGAATACGATGTCAATCAATTCTTTCTTTTCTCTGATGTAAAAGGAGATTTTAGTGATTTGTTTCGTGGTTGGTTGCCATCTCATCACAAAAGATGCCGCCTTTATTCTTCAACTCTTAGAGACCCAGGTAATTTAAATCGCGAAATACATGTGTAGTCTTTAAGGAAATGATATCAACGGTCAACTCTGTATTTACTCTCACACACACACGAGGGAGTGGACAAACGAAAGGAAAAGGCACTCAACACATTTAGTAGCAGTTACAAATAATATTTAACAGTTTCATTCGGTTTCCGTGTTCCTTCAAATTTTGAAGGCCCCTAACAGAGCCCATCTCCTTCAGGTTTCTTGAATGGTCGAATGATTCGGTTCTGTCAGGACCCTGCGAAATTTGAAGTAGCACGGAAACCGAATTGAATTGTTTTAAATGATTTATATATACATGTGTGTGTGTGTGTGTGTGTGTACGTGCATTAATGTTTTTTTTTTCTTATTCAGTTATAATAAAAACAATTTGACATTAATAAAATGTTATAGTTTGCTTCAAGCATTGTACCCGATGAGTAACGTTGAAAGAGATAGGAGGCTAAACAATGCAAATAGACATCTTACAGTCCATTTTGCATTGTTTAGCCTCCTATCTCTTTCAACGTTACAATTTTACATTAGTTCGATGGGTTACCCTATATTTTATTGTTGTTAAACAAGAATGTTACTGACGCCATACTGTATAGTGTATGTTTGTTTATGTATATATATATATGTATATATATATATAAACATATAAACACTGCATGAATCTCTCTCGGCAGTTGAAATATGTAGAGTGTTACAAAATTGGTAACCGTATTCAGTGCAGCGTTTTCTTCGCTTTATCTTTTTGTTAGGAGGGAAAGTAGGGTCCATAATGAGTACCCATCGAGTAGTGGGATCGATGTTATCGACTTACGCCTTCCCTGGAAATTGCTGGCGTTGTGTCAAAATTTGAAACAATATATGTGTGCTTGTGTATTGGAGAGAGAGTGTGTGAACATATATATCCACACACACACACAAATCATGTATGTTATTCGTATGTTTGTATGTATATTCGCTATGATCATATCTTTGTCTTTTCTCTGGTTTTCGATCAAGATTGATTAAACGTATCAATAGTTTCATGTTGTAACCGAATTGTATCGGTTCGTTGGACGTGTTTGTGCATGTCGACATCAGATTTCTCTGATTACATACAAGTGCACATGCAGCACACACACACACACACACACACACACACACGCGCGCGCACACACATGCATGTGTGTGTGAATACCTAAAGATGATTGTTAAAGGAAAATACAATTCGGAAATATGAATTTCAATTGTTCTTTTATTAATTTTATGTTTGTTTTATGAAATCGATCCAACACCATTTGGAACCTGTATTGGTGACTTCCGTGTCTTTCATTAATTTTAACGGGGAAACCAGGAAGAAGCAGGAGAGAAACCCAACAGCCTGGACCTAACTGCAACTTCAAAGATAGAAGGCTGTTATTTCAAGAGAAATTATTCCAATAATTATTTCATAGCTAAAGTCGGCGTCGCCTTCCGATCGTCTTCTCCGGCGGCGCTGCACGTGATTTCGTGTGCTTAATCATTAAAGCGTATTTGCGTTTTATATAATTGTTTTTCATTGAAAGAAGTCAAGTATTTCTAAATGTGCTGTAAAAATGTGCAAGGGTTAGGGTTAGGGTTAGGGTGGATTTTGAGTATCTTGGTGCGGATCATTTGTGGGAGATACGAAATATATCAAAACATACCAACAGCCTTAAAGAACTTTAAAGAAGTGTGTAGGGGGAGAGATAGAGCGTGGGTGGGAGTTATAGGCTCCAACCCATAAAGATATATTCCAGGGAAGAGGAATTATAAAAGGAGAACAGATATTTTTCTATCGATTTTCAACAATAAATTGCTTTAGATTCTATTCTAGTTTTCTCTTTGTGATTTCGCTGTTATTTTTTTGTCTTTTTGTTTTGCTTTGTTCTCTTAAGTGGCACACGTGCATAAAAGCAAACTACAGACGATCGATATTTGTTGTGAGTTCTTGATCACTCAAAAATGATATTTTGCAAGCAGGCATTAAGATTTATTTCCCAACGGAAATTCCTTTCTGTTACTATTTCAGCCTATCCTATACCACCACCACCACCACCAATACACCACCCCTACCATGCTCCCAAGCCAAAATTATTAAAACCAGTCAATAGTATCAGTTTTTTTTCCAAAGACCATAGAATACACCAAACAATCCCATGCTCTCTAATTATTCCGATATGGCAGGTTTCATACATGTACTAGAAACGAGGAACACTCGACTTCTGCCTCTAAAACATGATTCTTTTCTTTGGAGAGAGAAAGTAACAAACAATCAATTTGAAATAATGGATGTTTCTCGAAAATTTAACAATTTAACAAATGTAACACCAGTATTAGTTAGGATCAAGGAGACTCCCAAGACGTTGGAATATGTCTACGTCTGCAAGACTCGTATTATTTAGAAAAAGCAGCGAAAAGTTCAGTGAACTTGTGGGAAGTGGGAAATCCAACGTTTTGGACAAGAGTCCTTCTTCAGGAAAAAGTTAACAGGAGAGAAATTTAAGAGGCACAGCAGTTTCAAATCTTATAAATGAGAAAAACTGGCTGCAACTGCTAATGAATGCATGGCCTTCATACACGAACAAGAAGTGATAGGAGAGAAAGACGGTGATGGTAGGAGGAAAGAGAGAGGGAGTCAAGGTGGGGTGTAGGCAAAGAGGAGAGTGACGTAGAAAGGCAGCGTCTGTCACGTTTACTTGAGCATCCAAGATTCATTAAAAGAAGAACAGATGATAGCTTGTTTCCAAACATTTGACTTAAACGCTTGCAATAGAATGGAAGACCCGGCGGAGAACGAAGTCTCGTCTGTGAACTTGCATATCGATTCCCTCTTTGAAAGTACACCAACATATCATACAGTGGGATTGAACCCGAAACAACATGTGTGAAACGAACATCTTAATCACGTAGCCAAGTCTGCGTTCATGTTGTTTCGATGGCACTTAAAAGTCTACGATAGCACACGAGTCCAAGAAATAGCCTTGAGATGATAGAAACAGCAACTAAATCTCGCTTAAATCACATTCTAACTTATTTTAAAAGGACATATTGACCCAGGTTTTCCCGAGAGCATAAAAGGCAGGCTGGAGGTTCTTCCCCCGTATAAAATGAAAGGTTTTACTTTTAGGATATTTAGCTGCTGTTTCTATCGAGGGAAATGACTGGTTGCCTCTGCTGCTATTCATACCATCACCTTGTTTAATTCCAGGACGGCACTAACTGAGCAAATCTATGATAAAAAATGTTTATCATCGTCTCGTAAAGTATATCAAGAACTAGCATTAGTCCAATGTACCCGTCCTTATCTACGAATAACGAAGCAGATAATTACGAGGAAATTCAGCTACTTTTTCCAGTAGGATTTATTTAGAAGCTCTGCTTATTTGGTGTAGACTTGGCTGTTCAGTATTTTCGTTAAATATTTCAAAATGTGGCAGCCTGTATCAATATATTCAGAAATATTACACAGGAAGTTACCATTCTATTTCTATGGAATTATATTGTGTACAACTGAGCGATATTGACGATATATGGGTATCTGTCTTCCCGCTCCATCCCTCTCTCTCTCTCACTATATATATATATATATATATATATATATATATATATATATATATATATATATATATATATGTACGTTTTTGTGTGTGTGTGTGGTGGAATATGTGTGATATCACTGATTTTACCGTCTAATTGAATATTGGAATTATTCTGTTTACATTAAATATATATGTCTTAGCGTTAGAAATCGATCTGTAAAATGTCATACAGATGGGAAGTACTTTTAACTACACGTCATCTTTCTTATGTATGAAGATACTCCCTCATTCCCCTCTCTCTCTCTCTCTCTCTCTTTCTCTCTTTCTCTCTCTCTATGTGTGTGTGCATATATGTATATGTGTGTGTGTGCATATATATATATATATATATATACAAATTCCTACATATATATCCACACATGCTTGCATAGATACGTACGTACAGGCATATCTACCGCTATATGTTTATCTCTCCATCTATTTATCTATCTATCTATATATATATACATACATACACGCACATACATATATGCAGATATACATACACACACACACTTATATATATATACATACATATATATACATGCGTGTGTTTACATATAACAAGACTACGTTCTAATTTGATCTTTTCTTTATCTTTTCGTATCAGACACTTGTTCGTTTGGAACAATAGTATTGCATTATATATGTGTGGGGGTGGGGGTGGCTGCACGTGTATATTTCTGTGTATGCGTCCGTACTCACATACATGGATGAATGCATGTATGTATAGCTCTAGCAGATCTTTAGATATATGACGGATTCTTGCAGTAATTTTATCTAATCTCTACACAATAAAACAGACGTGTATTCGAGGTTAGATGTCTCAGTTTTCACTTATATTTCACAAAAATGAAATTTTCACATCAATGGAACATTTTTTTTTGTTTCTCTTGAAATATTCTGAGAATCAAACATGACAAGGCTTACGCAAAATATTCCTAATTAGTCTCTAATGATTATTATTCTGGATTTCTTTTTTTGATGAGAATGAAATGGCTTTAACATTCCAGATACATCTGTTGTTGAGAAACTTTAAACTTAACGCTGTACTTGTGCATGGTTGAAATAATTGCCTTCCTACTTTTGTAATATCTTTTCACGTATCGACATCAAAATGGTCGCAAGTGGCCAAACTGGAGTTCAATCTAAGTTGGATTGGTATCTTAAATCCTGACAAGAATGTGGTTTGAAACACAAATTAGTAATTGGCAAATCTGCATAGAATAAAGGCGTCCATTTTAGTAGAAAACATACTTCATAACACTGAGGAGACGAGAGACTTGACAAGCTTGTTACTGAGAATCTTCCGTTTTAGTCGATGTCAGAGGGGAAACGTTGTTAAATGAAAAAGGTTCGTAAAATGGTTCTGCTGAAAAAATATTCGCGAAATTTCTTAGTTTCACGGTTTTCTCATCTCATTCAGGACATTATTATTATTATTAATATTATCATTATTATTATTATTATTATTATTATTATTATTATTATTATTATTATTATTATTAATAGAAATATTAAAATTACTAAGTCTCTATAAAAGAGATTACGGTAGCGTTTACTGGAAATTAATTGTTATCGCCATATTAATATGGCATTCTTATAGATATAAGAATAATCGCTGCCGCTGGTCAGCTCCATGAGGCCACCGCCTTAAGATAGCTATTGATACACGATCTGTATCCATTATAACCTTCGAACAAGGGAGGTCAGCCGCTTCACACTGCCAGTCCGACAGCTACAGACGCGTTTCGGGGTATTGCCCCTTGTCAATGTAGCGCAGTCAGACCCCGCAGGTGTCGCCACTGACGTCTCTGTTCGAAGGTTTCTATTTACCTAGTTTCAGTGGAATACATCCACTTGTTTTCAATAATAGAAATATTAAAATTACTAAGTCTCTATAAAAGAGATTACGGCAGCGTTTACTGGAAATTAATTGTTATCGCCATATTAATATGGCATTCTTATATCTATAAGAATGCCATATTAATATGGCGATAACAATTAATTATTATTATTATTATTATTATTATTATTATTATTATTATTATTATTATTATTATATGTTTGACTTATGCTAGCTCCAAGTCTCACCCAGAGACCTCAAGAGACAACAAGCTGGAAGTTCATGTTGGTGTTATGCCTAGGGTGCCATATATTTGGTTTTGTACTTAGTGTTGTACTAGTGAATGTCTAAAAAACCATATGAAAATTATGTTTATTTTAAAACTTGAGATTACATAGAAAGTATTTTGCGTAGGATATGAGCAGTTTATTATTATTATTATTATTATTATTATTATTATTATTATTATTATTATTATTATTATTATTATTATTATTAATTTGTCTTTGCACAGCTTCTAACGCTGGAGATGTACTACGGTGTCAGCTGCTCGCTATCAGTGAGTTTAAAGTAACACCCCTTATTTTTCGGGCACCATCCGGAGTATTCCAGCGGTTAACAGCTGTACCGTTTTATGCAAGTGTTCCACCCTTACTGTAGCCCCTATTTGTTGCATGTGCTTCTCAAGCCAATTATTGTTACTACTATCGGCTTTTTCAGCGACCAAAACTGCTTAAATTCCCAAGCTAACCTCTCATATCTATCGACTTGTCTTTCTTCCTTAGCGAAGGCAGAGGTATCGTTTGATTGTTTGTCCGTGGACAAAATATATCAAGAACTTCTGGATGGATTCGGATGAAACTTTCAGGGATGTTTGGCCTTGGTACCTGCACGAACTGATTAGATTTTGGGAACAATCTGGTACAGGACAAGAATTCTGGATTATTTTTCCAGAACTTTTGATAGCGGTCTTTCAGATATTCTTGTTTTAAAAATTCTCTCCAGCTGATCGTTGAGAGGACGTTGGTGTTGCCTTGGCGGAGGTTTGCGCTTTCTCAGTGCTCTTGTTATTATTATTATTATTATTATTATTATTATTATTATTATTATTATTATTATTATTAAGGTGGCAGAATCGTTAGCACGCCGGGAAAAATGCTTAGCGGTACGTTCTGAGGTCGATTTTGCCTTTCATCCTTTCAGGGTCGATAAATTAATTACCAGTGAAACACCGGAGTCGATGTAATTGACTTATCTCCTCCTAAAATTGCTGCCCTTGTGGCAAAATTTGAAATCATTATTATTATCATTAAAACAGCGAGCCCGCAGAATCTTTAAAACGTTGGGCATCCGTCTTTACATTCTGATTGCGAATTCTACTGAGGTCGACTTTGCCTTCCGTCCTTTTGGGGTCGATAAAATAAGCACCAGTCAAGCACTGGGGTTGATGTAATCGACTTATCCATCCCCCCGGGTTCCGGGCCTCATGCCTATAGTAGAAAGGATTATTATTGTTATGAGTTTTCCTTCTTTCAATTTTGTTTCCATTTCTTACTGAGTGTCTTCCCGACCCCTGGGACAAAGGAACCCACTGTAAACATTGATAGGCCATAAAACTAAACGTACTAAATGGTTCATTTTCAAAATAAAATGAAATTATGTGAAGAAAATTTTAAAAAATGAAACTATTAAGAAAAATATAATGCATGGGTATTAATCGTTTTCCCATTGACAATGTGGGACGTCTCAGTTAAAACAATATTTTGCACTTCTTGCCTGGATGGTAAGCCAAGGATCATTCTTAAATAATTTCCAATCTGGTTTTTTTATTATCATTCCTAGTGCTCCTACAATCACTGGTACTGAAACCGCATTGAGATGCCATATTGTTTTCCAATTTCAATGACCAAATCTTTATATTTTTTATGAGCTTGTCAAATTCTTTTTGCTGAGATATTATGATCACAGAAAATGTTCGTGTCGATCAATAAACAAGCTTTCTATAGTTTTGGTCTTTAACAACTATAACCGGTTTATTGACGTTGATGGCTAGTTCTGTATGTACTGGAAAGTACCAAAAAAATGTTACAATTTCTCCCTTAGTTCCAGACTCGGGTGTCATTATTCTCATTATTATCGTCATCATTATTTTTCAGAAGTCTTATTTTTATCACGTGGCTTTCACTGCCCTCCCAAGCGCAGCTTTGAGTGCCTTGGGTATGTGCTGTGGTTTGTTGTGGTGTTCTTATTTTCACTCTATTGAAAGTGTTTTGCCTAGTATGTGCGCGGTGCCTAGTTGTGCTATTTTCCTTGTTATATACATTCGTGTTTTGCTTATGTATTTATCTGAATGTTTTTTAATTATACATATTATTATTATTACTGTTATTTACTTTTAATCTGCACGTTTCTTACAAACACTTGCCGAGACACACTCAGGGTCGTAGTACGAGTGAAGGATATTATTATTATTGTTATTATTATTATTATTATTATTATTATTATTATTATCATAATTATTATCATTATTACTACTACTACTACTACTACTACTATACTACTACTACTACTACACTACTACTACTACTACTACTACTATTACTATTATTATTATTATTATTATTATTATTATCATTATTATTATTATTATCACTATTATTATCACTATTATCATTATCATTATTATTATTATTATTATTATTATTATTATTATTATTGAGTAAGAGAGCAGTGCAGACCATCAAAGTGACGATGGGTAAAATACACGAAGCCCAGTATACTCATCATGACTACTCGTCTGATAGGGGTACACCAGGCACATGCATCACAAACATATGTGCGCGACATGGTGATCTCATATCAAGATAAACAGTGCATTACCTTGCTGGTGGTGCCCAGTTAGAATTATCTTCAGGTAGAGTAACCCATCGAGGTCAAAAGATCCCTGAATAAGGGTTGTTTAATGATGTTGAATGAAACAGACATGTTTCTAGAGTTGAATTATTTAAACCCCAAAGAATTCCACTCAACACATGGCTAGGTGTTGCTCCCCGACTACTTCAGATCAGGATCAGAGATGCACATATAGTCAGCCACCAAGGGACATACTCAACTGGTTAAGGTCAAGCAACTGACATGCAAATCTGTTATTGAGCAGAATATTTTCTGTAGCCCATCTTTTATTATTATTATTATTATTATTATTATTATTATTATTATTATTATTATCATTATCATTATTATTACTTTTATTATTATTATCATTATCATTATTATTATTATTATTATTATTATTATTATTATCATTATCATTATTATTATTATTATTATTATTATTATTATCATTATTATTATTATTATTATTATTATTATTGTTATTATTATTATCATTTTTATTATTATTATTATTATCATTTTTATTATTATTATTATTATTATTAACGATGTGAGCTGGCGGAATTCTTAGCATACCGAGCAAAATGCTTGAGTTGAAATTCTGCTGAGGCCGACTTTGCCTGTTATCCTTTCAGGGTCGATATGTTAAGTACCACTGTAACACTGGGGTCAATGTAAGCGACCTACCCCGTCCCCAAATTGCAGGCTTTTTGCCTATAGTAGAAACGATTATTATTATTAATAGTAGTAGTACACTAACACAAGAATATATTCGTGGCGTGTGTTGTACATAACGTTGTAACGAAGAAGATAGAAAAGGGGAGGAGGAAGAAGTGAAAAAAAAGCAGAAGTGTGTGTGTGTGTGTGTGTGTGTGTGTGTGTGTGTGTGTGTGTGTGTGTGTGTGTGTGTGTGTGTGTGTTAAAGTGCGAACTGAACAAGCTAAGCGAAGTTTGATTTTATTTAAACATTTAACTAACAATGGCAACATGAACATGGTAAACAGAACCAATAACCCAGAAGTGCGAATCTATAATTGTATGAACATGTATTAACGCTATTTGACAACGATGTCTTCAAATGAACTGACACAGCGTCTGTAAATTCCTCCTCCGCCACCACAAACACCACCGCCAACGTCGCCGCCATCATCGCCATCCTCAATGGCACCTATTGTTTGCTATAAAGTTACTCCGTTTTAAAACCTGTTCACTGGGTCATTGACATTCAAGGCAAGCATACCTGAATTATTTGGAAATTTCACTTGATTAGGCAAACACAGGCAAATCAATAGAACGCCTCGGCTCACGCTTTCATTGTTCTGTTCGCCAACTATCAATCTCGATTGTAAGTATGGACGTTAATTTGAGATGGAGATCGGACGACTGCAAGCAGAGGTAAAACCCATTTGGTCGATATTACGTCACGATCTCTATATTTGCCAAACTGGAAACATCTTATTTCTATTCTTATACATTTCAATGTGTGAATGAGAATTAGCTCTCTAGTTTACGCTGAAAATAATGCATTCACACACACACACACACACACACACACACATATATATATATATATACATGCATATATATATATAATATATATATATATATATATATATATAATATATATATATATACATGCATATATATATATATATATACACATGTACACATATATATACATGTGAGTGTGTGTCTGTGTGCATGTTTCTCTTTATATATATATATATATATAAAATAAGAAAATGGAGAAATACATCGAAATCAAATATCAGTTACCAGATAATACTTAATCACATACTTTATTTAACCACCACATAAGAAACTATATGGTTAAACATAATGATGTAGAACAAAACAGTGTACAATAAAGGAGTGTACATAAAAGAGTAATGTTATACAATAAGTAGAATATGTATAAGAGAATGTAAATATAAGTACACATAAATATAAATATAGACTACATCTTACAGCTGTTTCGGCCATGCAGATAAGTATGTCTCATTTTACTTATATAATTGATATTTGATTTCGATGTATTTCTCCATTTTCTTATTTTGTATTATGAATTTGTGGTAAATCACTTTACCTTTGCCCATATAATACAGTAAATGAAATAATTGCATCGCAATTCTTTACATTTACGTATTAAACTTGTTGGGTACTTCACTGGCAGTATATTGGATATATGTTATCGCATGGGGGGTTGCATTTACAACCCCTATCTCAATTTGTATATATATATATATATATATATATATATAATATATATATATATATATATATACCTATATATATATATATATATACCTATATATATATATATATATATACTATATATATATATATATATATATATATATATATATATATATATAAAACTAAGAATGCCTAACTTAGGGTCCATGTAGTGTCATGTGCAAAAAAAATGTTTAAATTCTTGCCTAGAGCGAGCCCACAGCAATATCATATCTTCTCCACTATTACAGTATTACGTGTTAAAAGTGAAACAAAAACATCTCTCTATTGTATGTATATATATATATATTATATATATATATATATATATATATATATATATACATACAATAGAGAGATGTTTTTGTTTCACTTTTAACACGTAATACTGAAATATATGGTGGAGGCGCAATGGCCCAGTAGTTAGGGCAGCGGACTCGTGGTCATAGGATTGCGGTTTCGATTCCCAGACCGGGCGTTGTGAGTGTTTATTGAGCGAAAACACCTAAAAGCCCCACGAGGCTCCGGCAGTGGGTGGTGATCCCTGCTGTACTCTTTCACCACTCTTTCTCCCACTCTTTCTTCTGTTGGCCTGCTCGCTCAGCCAGCGGGGTGGCGTCATGTGAAGGCTAAAACAATGCGAACGCATTGTGACCAGCGATGTTTAACAACGGCTGATGATCTGGTCGGTCACGTGATCACGTGATTAAATATATATAAACATCATATAAAAATATATTGTACGCATATATTCCATATGAAATTTAGAAATAAAAATTGCAATAAAAGTTAGAGGTAATAATAATAATTGAATTAAATATAGTAAGTAGTAATTAAATATATTTTATTTTATTAAAATGGTAATTAAATCGTAATATAACAATTAAAAGAAAAAATAGCAATTAGTATAAAATGTATCAAGGACTTGAACTCAAATATGTGGCTTTGAATGAATGGGAGGAATTAAAAGATGAAAAATTTAATTGAGTGATGAAGTGAATTAGTCCAGTTACTATAGCTGCCAGATTGAATTATATGCTTATAAAGTAGCATTCAGTATCTATGAGAATTTTTGGGAGTACGTAATGTCTGGTCTTTCGCATGTAGCAGGTATGTAATTGTGCATTTGTTTCCGTGTGCTATGTGTTGTGTGTTATTGTGCTTCTTATTTGAACCTGTGAGTTGCTGTTTAATTGTTGATTGTTAATTTTTATCGTTAAACGTTATTATTTCACGGCTTTTTGGTTTTTTGTCTGTCTGTGTTGAGACAGACAAGGAAGAAGTGGGCTGCCCCTCCCTAAGGGAGAGATGGTCAGAAGAAGTATGTAAGAAAGTGTGTCGGATTTATCGACTTCTAAAGAAGAACTTGGAAAGGCGATAAAGAAAATGGACAAGCAATTAGGCAACACATACGCAGGAGCGACAAGAACGGAGGAAAGAGAAATAGACTTGGCCAAGTTGCCAAGCTACCAGGCATTTATTAAAAAGGTCGGCGGTGAAGTGGAGTTGTCACCGCCACCAAAACGAGGAGAGTGGCATGGACGAAGGACCATCACGTGCCGGGTTTAAGCCAATGGAAAAAAGAAAACAGAAATCGTCGGTATGGAAACAATAGAAGAAGCATTAAAAAGAACGGAAGAAGACATAATATTCTTGGCAAGAGGCATAAGTTTCGGTACCGTGGAGATCCAATTCAAGAATGAAAGTGTGGCGAGGAAAATGGCAGCGAGGACGGTGAAGACAGAAAAGGTGTTCCTTCTGCCCTCGGATCAGGGTGGAGGGGATACCTCCTAATGTTGACGGAGAGTGGATAGTGGCAGCCGTAATCAGTGGATGTGAGGAAGAAGTTGACATCCTCCATGAAAGATGAAGGAGGCTGGAAGAGAGCAGTTTTGGAATTAAACTTGCAAGCGGAGAATGTCACAACGGAAGAGGAGGAGGTACAAAAAGAATGGGAAGAAGGCAGAAGAAGGAGGAAGAGAAGAAGGAAAAAATAAATAGTGCTGAACCCCAATCCACCCCAACACCACCCGCACCCTCCGTGATCCACCCTTCCCCTGCAGACAGTGAACCCACCCGCTCCCCACCAACAAGAAAACAAAAAAAAAAGCAAACAGACAAGATACCGCAAAAAAAAAGGCCCAATTTTCTAGAGATGGAAAACTTTTTATAAATCAAGATTTTTTGCTGAATGGTATCTGATTCATTTGGAAATTCCATTGAGTGACCAACAAGACCAGATATGAATAAATTCGGTTTCAAATTGAACGTTTCAAGGAATTATAAGTACCTTTGGAGCTTTTATTTCCCTACTCCAATCCCAATCACGCATTTTTAACGGGATTTGCTTCAAAATTCGTGAACGCGTTCAATATTTATTCCTCCTGATGTCTTATTGATTGCATTTTTACTTTACAAATTCTAACAGAAACATCAGTTATTTTCGATAATATCCCAGAATATAATTCTCTACAAAGAATTCTCCGTTAGAATTCGTTTTAGTTTCTTTACTAACTACAAAGTCTGCCTAACTCAGTCTGCTTGGCAGCAAGAATGTCTTTTTGCTAATAACATTTTGCTGACACCGAAACTTCAGTACCACTACCATAGCCCTTTCAGGACATGCACAATTTTTGAAGAAAGTTTGGCAGAAAACGTTGCACGTGCATAACACGTTTTAAAGAAAATTTTTGGAATTCACACACACATATCTGGCAAGACAGTTCACTAGATATATAGACCAATAGACAGATGGATAGATAGACAGACATAGATGTATAGATAGAATACGGATAGATATAGACAAAGAGATAGGTAGGTAGATAAATAAATAAATATATATATATAGATAGATATATAACCAGCATGCATGATGCTTAAAAAACCCCACCATAAGATGTTGGCACTTGAAGTACTGTTTTGTCTACAATGTAGCTACTTGGAAAACCTATTCACACGGTCATTGATATTTAGGGCGTGTATACCTGAATTCTTTCGATATTTCATTTGATTAGGCACATACACAGCTGAAATCAATACAATACCTCTTCTCCTGAGAGTCTTATTGTTCACCAACTCCAAATCTTCTCCAGTTTTCTGCCAACTCCCGCTTCAACAAGCTGGAAATATGCCGATCGTTACAATTTAAATAACACATTTACACGAGTCTCATATATTCAAATGTTATATACTTTATTCAGCTGTTTTGCTCACTCGTGTTGTTGCAGTTCTTGGTGGGTGGTGGTGGTGGTGCTGTTGTTGTTGCCACCGTTTTTGTTGTTGTTGGAAACGTCGTTCGTAGCTTTTTTTTTTACATCACGGAATAACGAGAATTTTACGCGGAATGTGTAGCTTTTAGATCGTTATTCCAAATAATTTGATGAGTATTACAATGGAATAATGGCGATTTATATCGCAACCAATTCGTATTATTGCAGTCTAAAAATACAGAGGGAAATAAATGTCGGATTTCAACTCGTGAGCAATTAACAGTTCTCTCATCTATACACTAACATACTTAAAACCACTATCTGTTTTTCTCTCTACCTACATACATAATATCTATCTATCTATCTATCTATCTATCTATCTATCTATCTATCTATCTATCTATCTATCTATCTATCTATCTATCTCTCGCTGTATCTCTCGCTGTATCTCTCGCTGTATCTCTCGCTGTATCTATCTATCTACACGCCAAAATCTCTCGCTGTATCTCTAATTCTCTCTATATGCACGTATTTGAGCGTATCACTCTGTCTGTTTCGCTATTCTTGTAACTGTCAATCGCTCACTTTGTGTATCGATATGTTCAATATATACATGCACATATCTCTACTGCGTATATATATAATTACTATTGTGAATGTGCATATATATATATTATATATATATATATATAATATATATATATATATATATATATATATATGGGGGGCTGTATTTGAGTATTATTTTGGTCGAGTCAGGCTTTTGCTACTCTGAGTTTCTTCCATGTGTATGCAAGCTCATCATGCAAGTTATGGCTTATAACTTTCTTGAAATTCATCTTCTCGGCTGAAATAAGTAGTTATTAATCTCGGATATAAAAAGTCGGCGAGTTGGCAGAGTCGTTAGCGAGCCGGGCAAAATGCTTAGCATCATTTCGTCTGTCTTTACGTTCTGAGTTCAAATTCCACTTAGGTCCACTTAATCTTTCATCCCTTCGGCGTTGATAAATTCAGTACCAGTAAAACATTGGGGTCGATGTAATCCCCTCCCATCAAATGTCAGGCCCTGTGCCTTTGATAGACAGGGTTGTCTCGTGGTATTCAGAACTCTGTGTCCCGGATCGCACGCATACACATGCATATATACACACACATACATACACAAACACACATACATAGACACACATGCACACACACACATACATGTATACACACACATGCATACTCACATGCATGCAAACACATACATACATACATACATACATACTCGCATAAACACACAAACACATACACACACATACATACACACACATGCATACGCACACATGCATACGCACACATGCATACGCACACATTCATACACACACATGCATGCAAACATATACACACACATACGCACATGAATATAAACCCATGCATACATACATAATACATACTCGCATACACTCACACACACATACACACACACACACACATACACACACACATACATACACACATGCATACACACACATGCATGCAAACACATACACACAGACACATACACACACACGCATACATACATACTCGCATACACCCACACACATGCATACACACACACACACTAACATGCGCTCCTATGCATATTCTTTCGCTACGCATCAAATGAACAATGGCTGTTTAGCTCTTCGTATTACCAACGATTTGAACAAACAATATTATTGTTGTTGTTGTTGATATTGCTGTTGCTGTTGTTATTGCTGCTGTTGTTGCTGATGATGATGTTGTTTTTGCTGTTGTGTTGTTGCTGTTATTGTTGTCGATGTTGTTACATTCCAGCCATGACCTTCTCCTATATATTCACAGATATTTATGTCTAAATTAAAGGTCCTCTCCCTTTAATATGTGAGATTTAATTTGAAGCGATCGTGACTGCTATTTCCAGTAGGTCTAGCCACTACATGTTCCCTCTTTTATTCGCCTTAATCCAAATAAGTGAACGCTGTTGATGTAAATTTAATGAAATATGTAATTTTACTTATTACACACGCAATGACGCTTAACGATTAGCCTCATTTCTAATTAATCAAAATACGTTTTTATTCGAAATTATGCTTTTTTTTTAGCAGAATTAATCAAAATGATTTTACTCTTCGTTATGATTCAATTATTAATTAATTGAAATATCTTTATTTTTCACATACCTTTTTTTTTCTCAGGTAGCAAGCGACACTTTGTAAATTCCTTAACCATTAATTTATTACAAAACTAATTTATTACACAAGTATTTATTCACAAAACAATATATCATCTCTGGTCATTGAAGAGAGACTCATTGATTTACTGATGAAGGCTAAACGCTAACGAAACATTTTGGCATCTTTAATCACGTTATCAAAGAACAAACTTTCTTTACCAAAAATACCTCAATTCAAAATAACTTCTGCAAACTTATATTTCCAGTTTGTTTCTCCCCGTTTCCCTACCATTAAAGTTGATCTTCTTGTAGCTGTTGTAATTGTAATCAAATTTCTTTCACTCACTACGTGAAATATGTTGGCGCCCATTTCACCGGGTTTTTTTGCGCAGCACCAGCTCTTCTACCATTTTCTCCCAGTCATTATTTTATCATTAAATGATAATCATAAATTGACATTTTACGCAAGATGCTAACAAACACCTTGCGTAAAGCATGATCTCCGTGTAAAACATTGAATGACGTAGGTTTTCGAACAGCAGAGCAACACGGCAGAATGCTTTAGAGAACGGAGAGATAAACTCGACTAGGAAAGAACTCACTAATTTGATAGCCATTTAAGAGCTTCTCCATAGCAGTTGCGTCCACTGCTATTTCGCAGACAATAGCCACTATTATGGTTCCCTTTCTATTTATAATGGAACGAAGAAATTCTTAATGATCCCACCGCTCCTCCATCGTTTGCAGATGAGGCTGCTGAAGCTGTTTTCAACATGGATGCATCAAGATTGTTTTGAACGGAGAAGAAGGTTATAGAGAGTAAGGCACTCTGGCGCTGGAGTGCGGCTTGACATTAACATTTTCCATTGCAAATACCAAACCTACTTCGACCTATCGATAGAAATACTACGCACAGGAATACGTGAATACATAAACGCATATTAATACATATTCATTCACACATCATAGACAGATATACTAACATTTACACAAAGACTCACACGTATAAAATACACATACACACACTCACACACACACTCACACATACATATCATTGCGTAAGAAATTCACAAATAACAGGAAAACATATATTTGAACATGATAATAATAATAATAATAATAATAATAATAATAGGAGTAGTAATAATGATAATAATAACGATATTATTACTATTGTATAAAATAGACATCATTGCATATATATATATATATATATATATATATATATATATACATATATATATATATATATACGTCAGTATGACTTTTCGTAGATAGGAACTCTGTATAAACCTCGTCCAATATACACACGCACACGCACGCGCGCGCACTCACACTCGCTCGCATAGGCACACACACAAAGAAAGTAATAAGGTGAATAGAGAAACGGACAAATATAGGAACATATATGTATAATGTTTACACGTTTTCCCACCTAAATATATAAACTAAACCTATGAAGCAAATTGAAGCGAGATTACAAAACTATTAAGATATATTTAAATTCAGGTGAAAAATATTTGGATAGTCATGATTTCCAAAGACCTCATTCTGATTTCGCTTCCTCTTTGTATCTGATACTGTGTGGTGTTTGTGCAATTACGATAATCGCATTGCATGGACCTTCTACCACAAAGAAATGGAGATGTTAGTAGCGAACACATGCATAACACTCTTATACTTTCACACACACACACACACACACACACGCATAGCCATACCTTTATATAACTATGTATGCATATATGCATGAATGTGTGTGTTATGTATATATGTATTTATAACTGAATATGGTGTAGAATAAATTCTTCATTAATTATAAAATATGCTAGAAACTATTCTATGGCATTATTGGTGAAACAGACGACGTTACAGTGGCGGGTGGGGTATCAAAATAGTGAAAAGAAACTGTTCATTTGAGGTTTATTGCCATGTCTCTCTTTCGCCTCGTTCTGGCCTAAAAGTTAACATTTAATACATGATAGTAGCAGCCATTTCCAATATGGAAAGGAGTTTGCCCCGGAGACATTTCCAACCATATATGGCGGAAGTGTTATAATTTATTTCGACCTACTTTATTTTTCATCGTTTCGACTCCAATATGTTCTACATTTGTAACTGGAATTAATGAACATATGGTTGTTAATTACTAATTTAAAGACGTCTCGCTGATATCATTGAAATCCAATTAATGTTATAAAGTAGATTGTTTATTTTCACCACTAAATATACATGCCAACTTCACGTATGTGTGTATGTTTGTATGTATGTATGTACGTATCTATTTATACACACACGCACACACACACACACACACACATATATATATATGTATATGCAGGGTGATAAGGAGAGAGAAACAGTCACAAAATACTGGTTGAGTTAGACACGTGACCAAATGAATATATTGGGGTTTACGAAAAGCAGTATAACAAGGAGAGAACAAGAACTCTCACACCCTTCAGCACAATAACACAACGGCAAATATATATATATATATATATATATATATATATATATATATACATACAGAGAGAGAGAGAGTTAAGCACACAAGCACATGTGTGTATATATGCTCACACATACATGATGCATGCGTACATATCTAATTATTTATTCAAATCAATGACTGTTGCAACAGTAGTCCTGTTATCATCTGGTTGAAAACTCTCAGAGGTATTCTTCAGAGAAGGAAAAAAACGTGGATGCATTTCCATATATTGAGAATATTGCCTTAAATAGATGTTATTTCGTTTTGAAACAGGCACACACTCACACACAAGACAGCTTACACACGCAGATAGACTGCAATTTTGTTTACTAATGCGCTACATAATCTCATTTTATGTTGCCATTGTAATTCTGCCATTTTACTGCTTGCACATCTGATCAGCTGATCACTTTTCCTGATATGTAATGGTTGATCTTTACTTCAAATTTAAATTTGTAATATGCAATTATTATTATTATTATTATTATTATTATTATTATTAATAGTAGTAGTAGTAGTAGTAGTAGTAGTAAGGCGGCGAGCTGGCAGAAACGTTAGCACGCCGGGCGAAATGCGTAGCCGTATTTCGTCTGCCGTTACGTTCTGTGTTCGAATTCCGCCGAGGTGAACTTTGCCTTTCATCCTTTCGGGTCGATGTAATCGACTCATCCCCTCCTCCCATTATTGTTATTAGTAGTAGCATATGTAGAGATTATTATTATTGTTGTTGTTGTTGTTTCACTTCTCAGAATGCTCGGTCTTGTTTGTTTTGGTAGGTTCTATGAGAAGGGACAGAGGTTTGACAGGATTTTTTTCCGCACATTATAAGCTTTGATACTTGGTTGTTAATTATCGTGCTAGACATTCAACATCCAAGTACCAATCTGAAAATCCTAGCTGTCCCCAGAAGAGCAGGTTTTTGGGCTTGCTCTGCTCTCATGCCAATTCCATTTCTTTGACATATTTCTCGAAATTCGTTCTTAGTGCTCCGAGTGACCCTACAACTACTGCAATGACAGACACTCTCCTCATACTCTTGAAATTTCGTCTTTTAATAGTATTTTCCAGTTCTGTGTCACTCGTGCGTGAATCCTCGGGTATCTCTAATCTTGGTTTCCTTTTTCCTTTATCTACCGCAACAATATCTGGTCTCCGAGCCTTGATAAAGGAGTCACATTGGTTTGTAATATTATTATTATTTTTATTATAGGGGCACGAATATACGAAGCCCAATATACCCGTCAGGACTAACCGTTTGATAAGGGTGCACCAGGCGAATGCATCACACCCGTATGTGCACGACATGGTGAGCTCATATGAAGATAAACAATGCATGACCTTGCTGGTGGGGCCCGCGTTTCCAGAGGTGAAATATTCAAACTCCAAAGAATTTCTTTCAACACCTGATTATGATGCTCTCCCACTACTTCTGCTCGTGATCAGAAATGCACATACCGTCAGCCACTAGGGTTTGCAGGACGTCCTCGTCGAGCTCTACAGATCTTCCACGGCGAGGCTCATCTTCTTGGCTGTTGTTTCTGTTTCGAATTTCTGAAACCACCGTTGGAACTGGCTTACGCTTATTGTCCGATCCTCATAATATTCCTCGCATATTCCGTTGCGTTGTTGCCTTTATTGAACTCAAAAAGCTAAATATGCCGTATACGCTCCTTTGTCACTTTCATTATAACTTTGAAAGAATAACTATTAAAATCGAACTGCACTCTTCAAAACTTGCACTAAGAATAAGGACAAGGTAAAATTACTACCTGCTTTTATAACAAGTTGATGCAGGTAGTTTATCCCATCCCCACTCTGACTTTTAGATCATGCAATTTAAAAAACCGCATTATTTATGGGATGACCCAATATATAGACATAGTGATGCAGATACAGAGTTAGGACTTAGTATATATAATTGACGTATATATTACACATGTACGTAATATATAAATAGACATACATATACACACATACATATATAGGAATATATATATATACAGAGACTAAACATATTCAGAGGATAGACACACATGTTATTTATATATATTGACCATTTACTTTTACGTGGTGTATGAAAATACAGAAGACTTAGGGAAGAAGTCAAGTTTTTAAAACTCGACTGTTGTTTCTAGGATCCCGGGGTTACGTAATAGTTGTAATGTTCAAATGGTGTAAAAGTCGCACCACGATATCAACTGTTATCAACCAATCTCTCCCTCCTGTAGAATGCAACTGGTTTTATGCAGCCATCTACGGGTTGCATATCCATTTCTTTCTGCACATTTCATCTTTTAATTATGGACATTACAACTTTTACAGAAGCTACATAAGCATTCTTCACTTAGTCTTCTGTATTTTTTATACTTCATTTAAAAGTAAATGGATTTGTCAAAATATATAAATATCTATGCACGTGTTTCGTCTTCTGAATATATCTAGTTTTTAAAAATCAAAATACGTTGATATAAACATATCTATGAGTATCTATATGTATATACGTAATTTATATACATCAAACCTAATCATGTTTATCTGCATCACTATCTCGATATCAGTTCACCTGGATTACTTTTCATGTAGCTATCTTTGATCCCGTAGACCCAGTCCTCCACAACGACTCGGAGTTTAAGTTCAAATCATTTGCGAACTATTGTCTGTATGTATATATTTATGTGTATATATATAAATAGATATAGATATAGATAAGTGGATGGAGAGGAACACTATTCTTCCCTGTGATCGATATTAAAATATTTTCTAAATATAAACTAACGGTAGCCTTAATACAAAAAGAAATTTTATCCACCGATGCGATATTGAGAACTCA
>NC_043017.1:14958528-14981028 GCF_006345805.1 Octopus sinensis | reverse complement strand
GGGGGGGCTGAAAAGTTCCTGGTTTTAAGGGCATCGGGAAAGGCCTGGATGGAGGCTTAAACTTCTGAGTTTTTTTACTGGGTCTAGAAAAGCTGAAGGACTGAATCTGAGAGGAGAATATGTTGAATAAAATTATAACTGATTTTCCTGTATTTTCTTTTACCCAAAGGCAGGAACTTTTCAGCATCCCTTCGCATATATATACATACGCACACACACATGGCGGGGTGAGTTTGTGTATAGAGATGGGAAGCGAATTTAGGAGGCAAAAGAGTTCATCTACTTAGCACAGTGAATATGCGTCAAGATATGTATGCTGAGACAACCCCAGTTGTCTAGACACAAAACATTGTTTACTGTCACCCAATCCGTGGACACAATTCGATCATGTGATCTTTTTCACGCCCAGAATCGTTCAATATTTAAGCTTACGTGGATTCGTCCAGAAGGAAACAACATACATTATGTCCTCTACGTACATATACATCGACGTAGATATACATCAATCCATTTTTCTGGATTGATTCTTTTCACCTGAGCACACTTGCTGTGGTACAGACAGTTCATCTTGTTTCGCGGGCAAAATGAAGAAAATGGCATGGTTGAAGGCATTTAACTCAATAATGTGCTCCAAACAAAGCTAGAGAATGCCCTAGGCACCTGACTCTTTAATAGCATCGTCCTACCTCCACCTTTACACGCAAGTGAGACGTGGACTACTTGGAAGAGATTAGAACCTCGATCGGCGACGACGCAAACGGCCATGGAAAGATCCAAGCTAGGAGCATCAAAAGAGAGAACATTTGCAATGGAATAATTGGAGGATGGAGCAGGGTGAACGATGTGGTTGCAGAGTAGCTAAAGCGCAATTTCCGGTGAGCTGGTCATGTTGCAAGGTTCACAAACAAGAGGTGGACCCGTGCAGTTGCCGAGTGGTATGTAAGAGATCGGAAAAGGTTGCTTGGAAGGTTTAAACGGCGATAGGAAGAAGATTTAATCAAGCAATTTGAGTCATGATGGAAAAGAATAGCTCCGTCAAGACATAATTGGAAGCGCATTGTGAACAGTGGTGTAAAACATCTGGCGGTCTAGCCGATACTGTGATAATGGGATATTCTGTGTAAATATACACATTAAGTCAACTTGTGTTCCTATACCGTTTATGTCTGTCGGGCTGTCTGTCTGATTCTGTCTGTCTGTCTGTCTATCTACACATCCATATGGATTTATATATGTAAATACATGAATTGTATTATCCCTTATATTTAGTCTAATTACAATTTTACTTCCCATTTGCAGGTAAGTTAACTTGCCTCACTATCCACCACATAGAGCGAAGACGGTTATAAACGCCAGGTAAGATACAAGCTTGCAAATATATAAGCACACTGACTCACTATCTTTCTATCTCTCTCTCTTTCTCAAACACACACTTACACACATACGCATACAGCTACGGCTGCTTAGTTTACATAATCGAAGATAGGCTTGTTTTATTCGTCGAAAATTGTAAGAGGGAATGGAATTACATTAAGCTCGCACCTGTAGTTTGGAGAGCAGATCCTTGAGCAAGGGCTCGTGTCGTTGCCGGTGAGGATGAACTTGGATGTATGAGGTTCTTTGCTTGGCTATAATTGGAGGTTCACCTCTATCAAAAGGACTTCGTATATCATATATGCTTTCCATCTCCTTTCTCATTAGCCCTTTCCTTTTGTTCTCCTCGCTCGATCCAATATAATCACTGTCTCCCTTTACTTCGACTCTTCTGCGTCTTATTGAGAAAGAAAAGTCCTCATTGGTAAAGAAATACGTTCAGCAACGACGTGGTTTCTGGTGCAGACCCCGTTCGTGGGACCTTGGACATTTGTCTTGTATAGCATCAGCCCCCATCAACACATGCCTTGTGATGAATTTTCAACACAAAAGCGTATTGAGGCTCGTAAAATGTATAATTCAGTTCCATGTGACTGGAAGTTTCGCCAGGATTCTTACAGCTTTAATTATTTTGTCTTTTCTAATATTTAGTTTCCTGGATTCAATGCCGCTGTCAGTTTTTATGGGGAAAGTCCCATAAAATCTTATAATTATTTATCACAGCCTCTGACTCGTTTCCATACCACCTTTCTGCTACTTTGAATTTACACATACGGTTATCATGCCAATGTACTGCTTTACTTACACAATCACGCCTGCTTTTACACTCTTTTTAGGCTAGCTTACTGCAATCACTAAAATTGGTTAATATTTTCATCTCATTTCCCACAAATTCTGTATCTGTTCTATCAATATTTGCCTTTATCGAATTCGTCTAAATGGTTTGTCCACGAGCGACTACATTATTATTATTATTGAAATGTGGAAAAGAAACATTCTTATTTGTTATCAAACTTTGAAATCAGAAAAGGAAACTCTTTGCAATTAAATAGGCTTTTAAAGCTGCTTTGCAAACGTTTTAATTTTAATTTTCTAATTAAGCAAAGATATGACAAGAAATTCTCATCATAATTTAGAGAACAACATTGATTAACAGATCACGATAGCAGATTTATTGATTGGTAGGCTAGCTGGCTGTTCGGTTGGTTGGTTGGTTTGGTGGCTGTTTTTATTTCTTCTTTTAGCAACGGACAAATTCAGGTTTCAGCCGAAGAATGTTTTTGATTGTAAAAAGAACAACCATAATAACAACACTTATTATTATTAATAGTATTCTTCTTGTTAAATCGACAAGAACAACAATAATATCGACAGTTACAACGGCAATAATTATGACAACAGCAAGAACAACGACATTAACAGTAAGAAGAAGAGGAAAAAGAAAGATAATGAACACAGAAATAAATGAAACAAAAATAAATAAGGCAAAAAGAAAGAAAGAAAGAAAGAAAGACAGAAAAAAGGAAGAGTGATGAAAAAGAAACAATGATAGAATGAAACGGTGTGTGGTACTGAAACGCACCTCCAGCAGTCTTAGGAAATGTCAATGCTCAAAAAATTACTATGGAATTTTTATCAGACTGAAACAGACAGACAGATACAGGCAGCGCAAAATATGTTTGATTATATTTTCTGTAAATATCAACAATGTACTACTAATATTTCTCAAACGTGGCGATACTAAATGACTGAAAGATGTGTAAAGCCATTCTAGTAAAGGAATATATTTGACTTTCCGCGTTTAAATGGCTCATCTGCAGGGATACACGCTTATTTCCGTAAAGGTATTTGACAATTTCTAAGTGTTCCACGACACCAACTAAAGCCTGCATACAGGAAGTGTTGTGGATTTCTGATTTCTGCTAGTTGAGGACAACTTTGGCTTTTTTAAAAGCCTTTCCTGGACGATAAGATAAAGTACCAATCACCTCCCCTCATACTTTCTACTTAAATCAGACTCTTCTTATTATTCATCCTGACGGATGTTTATCTGCTCTTGGGTTTTTGCCCTAAATTTTTTGTTTCCAAAAGTTATTAATTACTTTCTTACTGAACGTTTAACTAAAACACCCCCTTCACTTTTCAAGGTGTACCCTGAGGTCACTTTCTGTAGCATATGTGTGAGGGGCATCATACAAATCACAAACAACAATGCTGATTATTATTATCATTATTTTCATATAGACGGTTGGAAAAAAAATTGACATCGGGGTACAAGTAGCCTTAGATATCAAGAACCCTCCTAAGTATTCTGGCTGTCCCTAACAACACTGTCTTCCGGGGCTGTATTAAACTGGGCTTTGATGCCTATTTCCTCTATCCATCTGTTCAAACTTTTAGGGATAGTTCCCAATGCACCTATAACTATTGGGATGCATTGTAGTTTCCATAGTCTCAGTAATTCAATGGCCAGGTCCTGACACTTCGCTATTTTTCTATACCTCTCATATTGATTTTTTTTCATCATTTGGGATTGTAGCATTTTCTATTCTCTTTATCTACTACTATTAAACCAGGCCTGCTATTATTATTGTTGTTGTTATTATTCAGTAGTCTTACTTTTATCACGTGTTTGCACTGTCCTAAAAAGCACAGCTCTATGTGTCTGTGTTGTGGTTTGTTTTGGAGTTATTTTCTCTGTATTGAAAGTACTTTACGTAGAATGTGTGCAGTGGCTGGTAAATCATTAACATGCCGGACAAAATGCTAAGCAGCTTTTTATACGTCTTTATACTCTATTCAAATTCCGGCGATGACAACTTTGCCTTCCATCCTTTCGATGTAATCGACTTCCCCCGCCCCTCAAAAACTACTTGGCTTTACTAAAATTTGAAACCATGATTAAGGCGGTTAATGAAAACACTGTAGGGATTAACGGTTCAAGATGATGAAATATATATATTCACAAACATGCACTCATGTATATTTCTATATGTTTGTATTCATGTATGCTTACATGTGTGTGCGCGTGCATGGTGTCTATTATTGACATTTGGTGGGTGTCTACAAAATAAATTATGACGCATTGTCTATCTCCGAAACCATTAAAAATGTCAATGATTTTTCTTGGTGTTTTAAATGAAATGTCATTCCTATGAATTATCGATATCTCGCGCTGAAATTAGCGAACAGTGAGCGGGGACATGCCCTTATTTAGAATTGAGAAACTCTCGCGAAAAAAATTGGGTATCTGTTTTGGTTGGGTTTGATGAGGTGCCGCCAGTAGAAATGTAATAAAAATTCTCCTGCCGAAACGTCTCCATATAAAGAAGAAAGGTTCTCTTGATAAACAAAGCTCTGACACCAAGTAACTATCGAATACATCATCACCAACAGTTCTTTAACACAGATAAATTAATATTTTTGCCTGTTTTTTCAAAATTGTTTTCTTATTATCCTGCTGCCAGGTGCAACATGTGAATTTCTAATATGAAGAGAGTTCACTGGTCTCATTGCTATAATAGTTCTTGTGCTGATCCGGTAGACAATAGGAACTGCTTCTCGTTGCATCTTCTCTCTTCAAATGAGTATTTTTCATGATCATAAAAAAAAATGGAATTTAAACCTTAATTACACTTCGAACAACTACTTAAAAATGCTTTATTTCACATATATACACCAGTTATTTCAACAAATATACTTGACAGTACATAATTCATCATACACAACACACACACACACACACACACGTCGGTTACTCAGTGTATATTTGTTAATTGTACATTATTCTCTGGAATGATTATTGAATTTATATCCTTTATTATTTTACGCAATTATCTTTGCAAAAATTGTTAAACACATGCACATGTGTAGATATGCACCTACCTACCTTATCTATCTATCTATCTATCTATCTATCTATCTATCTATCTATCTATCTATCTATCTATATCTATCTATCTATCTATCTATCTATCTATCTATCTATCTATCTATCTATCTATCTATTCGTATATATGCGTGTGTGTGTGTCTGTGTGTGTGTGTGCGTGTGTGTGTACTTGCACATGTGTGCATGTATACATATGAATACTTATGCGAACACACACACACACACACACATATAAGCACTCCGTCGGTTACGACAACGAGGGTCCCAGCTGTTGCGTGAAATTAACGTGCAAGTAGCTGAACACTCCACAGATCGGTGTACTCTTCACGTAATTCTCAAAGAGAATTGGTGTGACACAGTGTGACAGTGTGAAATGGGAAATATAGTGTCTTGCTCAAGGACACAACGCGTCGCCGGGATTTGAACTCCCGACCTACGATCATGGGCAGAATACACTAATCACTAAGCCACGCGCCTTCACTATATATATATATATACTCAACAAACGCTGGCACGCTACATACGCCCCCACCCCTTCCCCTCCCTCCCTCCCTTCTTCCTTCTTTTTCTTACTACTGACCTTTGTCTGCTAAGCTGACCACTATCTCGCCCTACCTCACACGCCTACACACAGACGCACACACTAACACACACATATATATTTTTTTGTTTTTTCATCTCGCCTCACACACACACATACACACACGCACACGCACACACTCACACATACACACACATCTGTTGCGTTACCAACCTTGTCTCCACTCTTTTGCCTTTAAAAACCCACTTTGCTCTGTTTTCGTAAACATCCGCCTTTCACCATGTGCAACTCGTAAACACCAGTCGTCTTTTTTCTCTTTCCCTGTTGCCCGCTCTGGGATCTTTCTTTCCTCTCTCTTCTTTCTTTATGTTTCCGACGAAGAGCTCCGCTCGAAACGTCATACCTCCCTGCTTCCTTTTCCTGAGCGCCTATTAATAATAATACTGTAATTGTTCCATTGTTGTTGTTTTTTTGTTTCCCGTTTGGATTAAAATTATATATATATATATATATATATAATATCTTCTGTAGCCTCGGGCCGACCATAGCCTTGAGTGAATTTGGTAGACGGAAACTGAAACTCACCGAATATATATATATTATATATATATAATATATATATATATATATATATATATAATGTATGTTTGTTTGTATTTATCACCCTAACATCGCTTGACAACTGATGTTGGTGTGTTTATGTCCCCGTAACTTAGCTTTTGCGGTTCGGCAAAACATACCGATACAATAAGCTTACAAAGACTAAGTCCTGAGGTTCATTTGCTCGACTAAAGGTGGTGCTACAGCATGGCCGCAGTCAAATGATGGAAACAAGTAAAAGAAATATAATATATATAATATAAACTCTTACACGCATGTATATATTTACAGTTGCTTGTTGGGAAAAGATATAGCCGGGAGAGGGAGAGAGACCTTCTTTCCTTGCGAAGATTTTGAGTTAACAAAAACCTAACTTCCTCTAGTCGAGGCCAGCCAACTGCTCTGCCGTTTGTTTTTAATGTTATGAACTTACTTGACATTACTTGTCGCCGTGTAACCTTCCTTTCTCTCACTTCTGTTGCGTCTGGCATTCTGACAACGTACTTAGGTGTCTGCGGAACTGCTATCAAAACGTGGTCACAAGAATAAACTCTTGGATACCTCCTTCATTAAGGTTTCCTATTTCAAATGGAGGAATATCCGTGTGCATATGTGTGCGTGTGTTTATCCATGCACACACCTACATCTTACTGTAGGATATAATGTCGTAGCCAAATAAAGACGTAAGAACTCTTATACGAACATGTATGTATATATATATATATATATATATATATATATATTTATTTATTATATAGAAGGAGCTTCTACAGGACTAGAACTGTTTCATTCAAGAGAAATCTTCAGGAAGCTAATTTTACTCTGCTATGTATTGAGTACCTTATTTACTGTGGTTAACCCCGAATCAACCCGGGACCTACATATATATATATATATATATATATGCACATGTATAATTAGAGATATACAACGGTATCTATGTATTTTGTACAATGTTTTCCGACACCTCAGCTATATGAATAAGGTGAAAAGAAAATACCTTTTGTCTATAAAAATGTTTGAAACAACGAAGAAATTGCACGTCCGAATCTATTGATTTCTGAAGGATTTTCTTCAAGAAATCGATTATCTTGTGGAAATGGCAATTAATCACCTTCAGTTGTTGATCACACTGTTGTGATTGAAATGATAGAATTGGGACGGTAAATCTGTCAATGTGGAGTAATGAGAAGCGCCCTCTGTACTACAACAACAAGTAAGAAACGTGTTGTAGAAGATAGTAGAAGTCACAAGAGGATTCTATTTCGAGTTGCATTTTCTCTGTGAAAGCCACAATTAACTTCCGATCGCAAACTGTTTTACGATTCTGCGACAGTTTGGCGAATCTCTGAGGAAAATTGGGAGGAAAAAATAAAAATTAAATTTTTTGGGACAAACAATTATTTTGTTTCTCTTTGTTTTTGTTTTTATAGTTTAATATCTTTTATTCGGACTTACCTGAAGCTTGTTCTAATCTAGCGGACCTATGTTAAAAACGCTTCCAGCCTTGACCATCCTGTGCTTAAACTGAATGACTACATTAATATGTCCATTCGTTGATGCTGTGCTTGTTGTTTATGGTGGTGGTGATGATGATGGTGATTGTGATGATTCTCTTTAGCACACGGTTTGACTTGATACTGGAAGCTTATGGTTCAAGTAATTCAAGCCGTGACCCTCACATCTTATATTCAGAAATACACTGAGCTGCAAAAGAAATGCGAGACGTGTGTGACTGCGAAATATATTTCAATTTTATTATGTCAGAGATAAATTTTGATAAGTCAATTTGTTGGATGCAGTTTGACCACAGTCTATGGGCCGCGTTGTCATGCGTTCTAGTAGTGGGCGGATCAAGCACATCGTGACTGTAGGGCGTGACGTGTTCAATACCGTGTATGCCCTCCCTGGGTGTTCAAAAATATACACTGTCGGTACATGGAGTGCATAGGGCGGTTCACTAAAGCCATTGGCACCTGTACCCACACATGGAGGAAAGCTACCTCCAGTTTCACACGTGTTGTTGGCTTTGGGACCACCTGGTTCAGCCGCCTCTGAATTTCATTCTACAGGTGTTCAATTGTGTTCAAGTCCGAGCTGAGAGCCGGCCACGGCATAGTTCTGATGTTGTGCTGCCACATGAAGTCCATGGAAATTCTGGCCGTGTGGGAGGGAGAAATTTTCTGTTGGAACACGTTGCTATGGTGACGCGCGAAGAAGAGTACGATGTGAGGCGTTAGGATCTGGTCAACGTAGCGCTGCGCTGTGATGCCATTCCCTCTGCCTGCACCAACATTTTGGAATACCCTCTTTCATTCAGGCCTATGGTACCCCAAACCATGATAATCTGGCAACCCCACGCGTCTCTCCCTCCATGACACATGCGTCTCTGTAGCGTTCACTCCACCTACGCCACACCCTGACTCTGCCATCCGAGGTGGAAACGCAGTACCAGCTCTCGTCAGAGAAGACTATCGACCTCCATTGTTGATGCTGCCAATGTCGATGCTGTGTAGCCCATTGAAGTCGTGCCTGACGGTGGCGGGCGGTGAGGACAGGCCTTCGAGCAGGACGACGGCAACGCAGGTTGTTGGCGGCCAGTCGACGTCGTACCGTGTCGCCGCTGATGGGTCGCTGTCCAATGCCAATAGTCTCGCGAGCTGTCACGCTGGCCGGTCTGAAGCGGTTACGGAGCTATTGCAGGTGGATGAAGCGGTCTTGCCTAAGCGTGGTCACTCGGAGCGCCCACTACGGACACGATTTGCAGTGCTGTTGGTGGTGTTGTATCGCTGTTGCAGGCAATAGTTGGTGCTGACGTGGACATCGTAAGCTTCCGCAACAACCAGGGCACGCTACCCTGCATGCGATCGGCCGATAGCTGGTTCTATCTGCGCTACTAAAAATCGGGTCATACCTGGTGCGTCCAAATTACGAATGCCAGTATGAACGCTGTTCAAGTTGATTTTTATACCCATAACCTCCACGAGATGCACGTGCATTTCGGTTTTCTTCACAATTGTTTGCGACTGCCTCCCACGACATTCAACGCATTTGCGTTTTCGCGTCTCGTTTCAAGGGAAGTTGAAAGGTTATTTGGAATTCAGGTCTCGTCCATAAACCAGCATGTCGTACATGCGCGAAATTTTCAGAATTTACCACATAAAAATGATATCGGGGAAAATCGTGTTTTTTTGTTTTTTTTTTGCGGTTCAGTGCAAAGTTCGAGGTGATCAAGAGTGGGAAGTTAACTTACCATTTCACCAGGTTTTTCCTAGTAAACTGTGTTGTAATCATGCAGAACCATTTTCAAGCGTGGGCAGCATTATTCTTCCCGTTTCCTTCTTAACCCGACTTCTCCAATTTTTCTCCCATCATTCGTCCGAATCATTTTTATCTGACGGTAAACGGAAGTCTACAGCGTCTTCTTATTAGAAGGAATGCAGTTTGTAGATGATGCAGCAGAGTTATTTTCGCCTGCAGGCTGCAGTGGCGGGAAAATCGAATCAGGAGACTATCTCTTTCAGTTTCTAGAGAAAGAAAATCCTCGACAGCATCAACTGAGTACTTCTCTCTCATTTCCTTCGATATAAATCAAGGTATATATGTTTATGTGAGTGTGGTTGTGCCATGTTCATTTATATCGTCATGATACGGTTTTCATTCTGCATTACCAACGGTTTTCCACTATAATGCTGTGTGTGTATATATATATATATATAATATATATATATATATTATATAGATATATATATATATATATATTATATATATATATATATATATATATCAGCGGTAAATAACATTCTCTTGTTTAACCTTGAAATGCGATGCAAACTGTTACCAACGCGCATTATGTTACAACAACTATTTTCCTTTTTCTTTTCCACAATCGTTAGAATATAAACTTTTCTTCCTCTCCTTAATAATCACGTATATTCCTCCTTCTCTTTAGGCATATCTATCTATCTATCTATCTATCTATCTATCTATCTATCTATCTATCTATGTGTACGTATACATGTATTAACGCATGTATGTATGTTAGCATGTGTGTATAACGAAAGTATTATGTAGAACTACACACACACACACACACATATATATGTATATATATATATATATATATATATACTTGACTGTATTTGTATGAATATATAAGCATAAATATATCTGGGAGTGTATGAATGCCTGCATGCAGCTAATTATGTATTTCTATAAACATTACGTGAAAGGTTAAACTAAAACTCAAAGCAAAATAAGATAAAAATATCTTCGTTCTCATTTTTGTTTACGCATGTTATCTTGTTAGGTCGCTTTGTTCTTTCGCTCGCCAAAATTAGTAAATATGTGTAAATAACGAAATTTCAAATAGAATTATATCTACATATCTATATCTATCTATATATTCAGAACTATATTTATATATCTCTAAGTCTATCTTTAATATATATGATTGTTGTATTCTCGCATTCGATAAAACAATTCCGACAGCCATTCTCAGCGTTCTTACACGCTTGCTAATGTTATTTGTTTCCCTGCGTCGTCTTCTCGCTGGTCTAATTTCACCGACCAACACCCTACCGCTTTAGCTACTTGATGCAATGTCTGCGGGGAATTTCTGGGCAGAATAAAACTAATATCCATAACAAAAGTTGAAGACAGCGGAAATGACATTTATCCGAGTTTCTAGAATGGGATTTTTACGTGTATACAGCAATTATGTGTATATAGACATATATTAGTATATATGTGGAAACACACCCTGAAGTAGGCATGGAAATTAATTATGATCTTTAGGGAAAATACGATTATTGAATTTGTGTAATAGGTCTTGAGTGTAAACAGAATAATTGAATGAAATATCGCAATTTTATTAACCTAGATGTTTTGGATTTGAGCTTTTCAAAGAGAATTTATAAGATTTTCACACTTTCTCCCATACAGCTTTTCATTTGCTAGCAGAACCTCATATTACTAATGGAAGCTGTACAGAAGCGCTTGGAAATGGGGAATTGTAATACATTAGGCTATTGTGTTGTAATCCATACAACATCTTCACCAAGAACAACTTATGTTTATTCCGTTGAATATAAATGTGTAACCGTGTGTGTGTGTGTGTGTGTGTGTGTTCATATCAATCAGGTTATGAAGGCGTGTGTCTTTCAGTATGTGCAAATGCGGTGGGCCGTTGGTTTATGTGCATTTATCTGTATTCAGCAAATTAAATTTTTATGAATATAAGTGTGTGCGCATGCGCGCTCTCTCAATATATATATATATACATATATGACAGACAGACAGACACTTCCGTCGAAAACGACGTATGAGCGTTTTCAGCGTTTGCTGAACGTTGTCTGAACAGGTGCAGAAGTAGAGTGCGCTCGAACGGACAGCCACGTTGAAGTGGCTACGAATATTACTTGTCAGTACAACTACTGCATTGATCTCTTAGAAAGAATTTAGAATTAGCATTTTTGCTTGTTGCAAAATCAGTGACTGTGTCTTCGATTGAAATATATATTTATATATATATTACGTGCAGAAGCGGGCTGCTATCATCTCTGGTAGACGAGGTGTTCAGTACCTAGGAATGGCAGAAATAGCCCGAAACCAGGACTGGTCTACTGGTCCTGTCTCTAGGAGATGGTTGGGGTCCGCTGCCCTACTCGCAATTTTATCGTGTGCAACTGTGCATCATTAACCAGCTAGAGGAGATGTCCTCTTGGGGCTAAAAAATCGCAGTAGAGTCTGCTCGAATGGAGAGCCATGTGAAAGTAGCTACGAATATTACTTATACATATTCCTCTTTAGGTTGATTATAATTAGGTTCATCACCCCAAATGTACCCGTATATGAATATATACACTCACACGCACAGAGGAAGAGAGAGTGAATGAATGAAGAGGATATGATGAAATGAAGTCTCAAGTTAGTCGTAGCAGAAAATAGTAAAAACACTGGAAACTCGGCCTAAAAATTATTCCGTTCAGTCGAAATTTTGAGAAAGATTTTCTTATAGCATAAAAAATAAGGAAAATCTTCTGAAAATTCGGAAATCAATTTTCTTGCTTTTCCTGTCCCCAACGAAGGACGTCTTCTTCTTTGGCTTCTTTTGTAGAGCAATGAACTCTTGGTTGCATTTGCTGAGCACATGGCCATGGTCTTTAGCTTGGATTTTAGGACTGGTGTTAATCTCCATTTGATTGACAATAGCCAGACAGCGAAAGAGAGGTGTGTATAAATAGAAAAGGTGGGAGGGAGAGAAGTGAGTACTCAGAATAGAAGTAGCCGGACATTTGAGTCTTAATATGAGCTAATGGCTTTGTTTATAAATTCAGCGAAATGGCTGAGGCGACTGGAACATCGACTGTCCCAGAATCTATTGCACCTCTGGATCGAGTATGTTATGAATATATCATCATCGTAAAAAGGAAAATCCGTTTCCCAACGATGTAAACAACAACGCGTTCAAATCTGTCTGACGGCATTAATATTAAGGATAAATATGGGATCCCTCGTTTCAGATCTCAGTACGCACAGTGCAAATTACACACATACAGACACACACACACACACACACATATTGAGTGAGAAAGAGAGGGAGAAAGAAGCAGCTGTAATGCTGAGCATGCCTAGTATTAATAGGAAAGAGAATTATTAATGCTACGCATGCTCACCATTACAGCTGCACCTTTTGTTTATCACCAACGGCATCATCATCATCATCGTGACACACACACACACACACACTCACACACATGAAGTTACACACATTTACGTATATGTGCTTATATTTAATGGAATATATACATGTATACATTCACACGCATGTGTTTCTATATGAGTATGTAAATATATGTGTATGTATACATATAGGTAAATATGCTCACACACATATACACATACACGTACAAACACACACATACACACACATACACACACACACACACACACGAAATGCTAATTTACAGAAGTAATGACCCGTAATCTTTCGTACACACATATGCACAGATGGTTGTGTGCATAGGTCTGTATGTGTGTACATATATATTTAAATATGTATGTAAGTAGGTGTGAGCATGTGTGTGTATATGTGTAGCTCAGTGCGTGTGTATGTGCAAAGTTTCTCTCGCTGTGACCATAGGGCGTGTGTATATGTGCATATGTATATATGTATATATTTGTACAAATAGGCGTATATAGGTATATGTATAGTTGTGTGTATATGTGTATTCAATATATTTCTGAGTGTTGAATAGAATTCAATACCTGAGAATTGGTCATTTAATTTAATGAAAGGAAACATTTCGAGACAGAATTGCTGTATCAATAGCTGTGTGATGTTTATATAATGTATAATAGCAAAGTAATAGAGGATAAAATATACAACAGTCGGACTAATGTAATATACAATGTAACGCTTGAAACACAATAAGCTATTTAACAAGAGGCTGACGACTCTAAAAACAATTTCTCTCTTCCACCCCAGTTTCTCCCTCTCTGTCCCTCTCCCGTCCCTCAGTAAATAACAAACATTGTCATGGAGAGAATCTTCTCAATTATTTTTCGGTTCTTTATTTTGGGTATTTACTTTGGCAAAGTGTCCCTCTTGGCAATATTCCAGTGAAATCCTAGAAATGTTGATGCGAAGGTATTAGAATATTTCAGAATATTTAAAAAATAAAATCTTGTATGTGTAGAAAGCAATGAAATTATTTAAATAAACCAATTTTAATATGGAACAATATTTAATGGAATTTAAGCCAAAATTATGGCTTAGACTAAGACATCGAAAATCCCCGCATTTAACTGTGTAGTGCGTACGTAGTTAAGTATACATGATATATATATATATAATATATATATATATATTATATATATATATATATACTAAGCAATAAAGGTTTAGCAACGAATTGCCTTACCACATACCGAATTTAGAAATAGCAGTCAAAGAGTTATAGCTATTCTTCTACTAAAAAGGGAGATCTCAGTAAAAACAGCAATTGGAAGGCAGACACGAACAGGTAAGAGAGAATGAATTGACGGCAATCTATCATACAATTTTAAGTTATCTACGGACGTACGTTTCGAAATCAAGTTTTTAGGAAAGCATAAGAATTAAATATTAAATAATTCTACTTTACCAAGACTTCTTTTCTCTTCAGCGTAGAATACTATAATCATAAATGATTATATATTGAATTTTGAGATACTAGAAGGCACCAACTCAACTCAGTATCAGAGCGAGCTAGAATCCGCAACTAGTATCACTAAATTCAAAGTGTGAGTGAAAAGATTGTGTCACCAGCCCCTTCCCACCCGCGTGTAGCCAAAACAAGATGCTGTGGTCATCTACTGAGATAAAATATGGTTATCCGTAATAATGAAGGGTGAAATTAATTAATTTGGAATAATTATCAATTACACCAAGTAGTCTTCGGCATGTAAAAGCCTCATTCGAGGAAAATTTAAGTAATACTAAGCAATAAAGGGTTTAGCAACGAATTGCCTTACCACATACCGAATTTAGAAATAGCAGTCAAAGAGTTATAGCTATTTCTTCTACTAAAAAGGGAGATCTCAGTAAAAACAGCAATTGGAAGGCAGACACGAACAGGTAAGAGAGAATGAATTGACGGCAATCTATCATACAATTTTAAGTTATCTACGGACGTACGTTTCGAAATCAAGTTTTTAGGAAAGCATAAGAATTAAATATTAAATAATTCTACTTTACCAAAACTTCTTTTCTCTTCAGCGTAGAATACTATAATCATAAATGATTATATATTGAATTTTGAGATACTAGAAGGCACCAACTCAACTCAGTATCAGAGCGAGCTAGAATCCGCAACTAGTATCACTAAATTCAAAGTGTGAGTGAAAAGATTGTGTCACTAGCCCCTTCCCACCCGCGTGTAGCCATATATATATATATATATATATATATATATATATATATATATATATGTGTGTGTGTGTGTGTGTGTGTATAAAAGATACAAGCAGTTTTCGTCAGGGTGACTCAAACTAACAGGTATGATGAGCCCTGGCCCCAATTGGTTTTCCGCTAAAATTTCAGCTGGAACAGCGGTTGAACCTGTGGTTTTATGACTACCTGTCTAAAGCGGCTAGAAGTGACTTCCCCTTGAGTCGGTAGAAATAGATTAAAGCAGAACCGAAAAGGCAAACGGTTTGACAAGACTTGAGCAAGACACTTTATTTTACGTTACTCCAGTTAACTCAGCTGCAGAAATGAGTTGCAACGTCACTGGTGCCAAGCTGTATCAGCCTTTGCTTTTCACTTGGATAATATCGGTGGCGTGAAGAGAGGAGGATGGTATGCTGGCCTTCCATAAACAACTTTGCCCGGACTTGTGCCTTGGAGGGGAACTTTCTAGGTGCAATCCCATGGTCATTCATGTCCGAAGTGTGGGACTTTACTTTAACAACTGTTCCAATAGCTGGGATAATCTGATAGTAGCTGTTAGAGACTATGTAAACCTTTCTATTATATAGCTAAATGAAATGCCCTTGTCAAGTCTTGCCAAACGGTTTGCATTTCTGCTATATATATATATATATATATATATATTATATATATATATATATAAATATTACATTTTATAAAGGGCTTAGTAAAATAAATTACTTTGCCACATACTTATTTTACTAAGCCCTTTATAAAATGTAATATTTTGAATTCGCCTTAAATGGTCCCTTTACATACTGAATACTTGGTGAAATTGATTAATAATTAATTAATTTTACCCTCAATTGTTGAAATATATATATATATATATATATATATATATATATACTCATTTCTGCAGCTGAGTTAACTGGAGCTATATATATATTTTTCATTTAGTTATATATATATATATATATACTCGTTTACAAGAAGCGTATCCTTCATATGAAGGCTGTCAGACTGAATCTTCGAAGTAACTGTCACCACTCTATTTGTTAAAGAATATAAATACAAATATGTGCTCTAGAAAAGTATTGAGTAAATCTTCAGTTTAATGTAAGATTTTTTTATAACCCGACCTAGGATTAGCATGCCGGGCGAAATGCTTAGCGGTATTTCGTCTGCCGTTACGTTCTGAGTTCAAATTCCGCCGAGGTCGACTTTGCCTTTCATCCTTTTGGGGGTCGATAAATTAAGTACCAGTTGCGTACTGGTGTCGATTTAATCGGTTGGCCCCTACCCCAGGGTTTCGAACCTTGTGCCTGGAATAGAAAATAATCGTTAGCATGCTGGACAAAGAAGTACTTAGTGGCATTTCGTTCGTCTTTCGCCCTATGTTCAAATTCTGCCGTGGTCGACTTTACTTATCAGGGTCGAGAAATAAGTATTGGGGTCAATATAATCGGCATAACACCTTCCCTCGAAATCTGCTGGCCCTGAGCCAAACTTTGAAACCGTTATAAATCGGCAAAAAATTTTACATTTATATATTGTAGATAAATATATCTACATAAAAGATTTGTTTAAATGATTGCAACACAACCCCAAGATGTTGCATAAGCACCCAGCTCTGGGTAGGTGCAGGCTTACTTATAAAAGACACAAATGTAAACCAATGGAATAGATTAACGATCTCCTGTTGCTTTGTCATTCATTAATTGATATAAAATTCTGTATTGATCTGGCGGTTTATTGTAAAGTGTAACTACATTGAGTTGTAACCATTGGTTATTATTATCGCTATACCCATATAAATACAAACATATTTGTCGATGAAATACTGAATACAAACGTGGAACGCGATAGTTTATTAAAGCCGGCTCCGTGGTCTGTAACGCCGGAGTTTCGAGGACATGTCGTCGCTTTTTAGACAGGTCAAATTGGTCGGATAGACACGTTGGGGTCAGGGTTGCAATGCAGTGAAAACTATTCACTGCCCACCCCCCAATTCCGTTTTACTGCCAGACCATGGCACAAATCATTGCCGCACAGTGGGATCGATCTTCATATTCACTTTGTTGCAAGACTATTATGTAAAGCCAAATTGCAATGACTGCAACCAGTTAAAAGAAGATTTGTGTGTGAGGTTTCTTTTGAAATTGAGTCTAAAACATTAGAACGATTGTGAATGAAACGCTCAAGGGGGAGAATTGGTGGCGTTGATGATATTTTACGAACGTCTATTGCTACAGGGAATAGCATTTGACAATGTCTGGAGACATTCAACTGAAATCAAAGCCACCTTTAACCGAGATCAAATGAATGTTTACAAGCTGAATCATTGACGTACTCTGTGTGTTGTTCAACCACTTCTGAATAAGACCTGAACTGAATAGAAAGAAGCGAGGCGGACATTTCTGAAATGGTGTCTGTATTGCATTCAGTCAGTTGGAGATGCGAATAAATGGAGAAACGAATAAAGTTGATTAGATCAAGGGAATGTGCTTTGGTGGGGGTCATAAGTTCGCCTCACAAACATGTTGCAGTCCGCACTAAATATCCCACTATAGTTTCTCTAGCATTCAACCGATTTTCTCATCTATTACCCCCCCCTTATAATTATAACAATAAAAACTACATTAATATAATTGATATTATTAAAATTAACAACTCTCTTAACATTATTGTTTCTATTTGTGTTGTGAATATTCATACGAAGTAACTTCCTATCAATTATTGACTTCGTTCAGTGAAATACATGGTTGGCATTAAGTTGCTGTGCCTATGTATTTATTTATCTATGTATGTATGCATGAATAAATATATACATATCTATGTATGTATCTATGTGTGTGTACATATACACAAACACACATACATGTATATGTGTGTGTGTATATCGCCAACATCGTCCATACGCACACTTACACACATATCCATATGTGTAGGTGTGTATGTATATATTTGCATGTACATGTATACACGTTTATATATGTATGCGCATATATACACAAATGTGTACATATACAAATATATCACACACACACACACACACACACAATATAAAGTATAACAGTATCTTTTCCTCTGCATATTCTCTCTTTATTTGTCTAATATTTATTTTATTTTACTTTTTAGGTAAGTTAATTTTCCATTTTTCTTCCTATACAACTCGAAGACGAAGTTTATTCCCTCAGGTAAGACATGTGTATACACACTCATACACACACTCACACATATATGCATATATATATATATATATATATATATAATATATATATATATATATATATATATATTTATATTTATGCTTACATGTGTATATACAACCGCATACACACACACTCATTCACACACATATATTCATAATTAATATAATTTCCTTATTTCAATTATTCTACCATAATGAGGAACATTTGCTAAATTATAGCAGATGAAATGTCAGTTGATGTTTGAGGAAGCGAGTGAGAGAGGGAAAGAAAGAAAGAATGTTGTGAGCGTTTGTGTGTGATCGAGAGAGAAGTGCGGGAGTGAGAGGGAGAGTGAGTGCGACAAAGAAAGAGAGGGAGGGAGTTGGATGTCACGCCTGGAATGGAATAATGCATAAAAGGAAGGGAATTTAATTGTAAAAAGCTGGTGCATCGATCTAGGCGGTTGAGTTGAAAATGTTGTGATTCATCCGATTGGTTTTTTTGGGTGAGAATAAGTGAAAGAAAATGTAATGCTCGTCTGATAATAGCTTCCCGGTGAACTGTTATTGGTCGACAAGAAATGGCGTGGAAACGGAAGTCATTCATATTTATGGACTTAATTTGACTTTGATCGGATAAGCCAATTAAAATATTTGTGCTATTTAAACCATTTAAGCAAGCAGGAAGACTCTAGTTCAGATTGGCATTTCTGAAATGCATGATTGGAAAATTGTTAATTCACGTGATTCAGAAATGCAAACTACATTTAGACTGTAAGAATAGGAGATAGATATGGCAAAGAGAAACTATTCCTCATTTGACGAATCAGATTTATACTTCTGGATACATTTAGACAAAATAGCTTCAGAGCTTTTAAGTTGGTTTCGAAATTTATACAAATGTAGAAAATAGCGTGTAGCAGAAGACCTCCATGTTGCCGATTAGGTCTTTTCTCTTGAATAGCCGTGTTGAGTCGTTCAATCTGTTAAACATAGTTCCGCGTTGACCGTTTCGTTCCATTCAAGCAATTCATAATGGGTAATCCCTTCCCAGTCCCACCATTCGCACAACATCGTTTAAGCGGATGAAGATCTTATTCCACGCGCGGTGTCGCTTGTTTACCAGTCTAAGCCATTCCTTGCGCTGCTTCATATTATCAGGCACCATTGTTCGTCGCCAGTAACGATTCGGTAAAGAAATCGCTGCTTGTATCCACGAGTTGAGCGGTGACGAGCAATCAAACCAGCGGAGATTGTAGCTCGATGATTTTTGTTGTTGTCACTTAAAGCATGCAGAACCCATGCTCCATACTTCTGAACTTTTCCCATAGAGTGAAGATGCTTTTCTCTAGCAGTATGGGAGCATCCATTTTCTCTGCCAGTTCCCTTGTCGTTTGACGAGAATTTTCGTGCAAAAATTGGTTTAATCACTCTTCATCGAACTCAATTGGACGACCAGAACGAGGTGCGTCTTTCAGGTCAAAATTTCCGATTTATTTGAATTCAACCTCTCTCTGAAATCTTAAATTGAGTTGCTCCAAATATTTCCGATTTTCTCCACCATACTCCTTCATCCTTTTCTACCCCATTACAATTTTCTCTGCTACCTACTTTATGGACATACGCACACGAATGAAAGAAAGTGGCATTGAACATATTTAGTAGAAATCCCATACATTTTAAATAGGAGTTTGACTCCGCTTCAAATGGCTTAAAGTTTCTTGGATGAGTCTAGACAGACAGACGAACAAGCGTACAGATGGAGGTTTCCCTTAACATCTTTTGAGACGAAACTAAAGTAATGATGACTGCCAATGCTTTCAACATTATCAGACGTTTGTATGACGCTTTCTCAAACACTGCGTTCTGTGTGTTTAGTGCTATCCCTATTCCAGTGTGTTAAGTTTATTCTTACAGACACACACATACACACACGAACACAAACATACTCAGGCACATATATATTTCTATATACATATATATATACATACACACATATATGCGCATACACACATATTTCTATACACACACACACACACACACACACACACATATACACATACACGCACAAAAGTCGTTTTCCCTGTATATAATTTTATATACGTGTTTGTTGTAATTGCTTTACGAGTAAGTTTGATCTTTGACACGATAAAGGTTGCCATAAATGTGTACTTAAATCCTAAACTGTATCATGGTAGCGGTTGTTATTGCTCTGTAACATATGAGTCGTCTCGCCATATTTTTATTATAATGAAGCGCTTTTGATCTCAGTGAATAAATAGATTCGGAAGAAATCCGTGATGATGGCCGTAGTCAAATACCAAATACACCGAACATAAACAAAGCTACAAAATCGAATAAATTAGTTTTCTGGCTGAAATCTGAAGCGACACGATAAAGTTCACTTCTCCCTTTGGCTATGAACATTTATTCCAGTTTCTGGTTTTTGATTTTTACCTTTCTCTGGTTTCATTTCATTTACAGCAATTAGCAGAGACGGTGATTTTAAGAACGTCAGACAACAGAATCCAGAGAATCGGTTTTCGGTGTTGTTTGATTGAACTGTTTGATTAATTCGAAGAAGCGCAAAGCAGATCATGGAATGAATAGACATGATAAGGGGTTATCGATAGATGTTCAATAGACAGAAAATAATGAAAATCAATACTGATCGAAATGAGAAGTTGACCTTCAGTGAAACAGTCAATGCATCAAATATGTTCGATCACCATGACAATCAGGTTTATCCAAAACTCGTCAAATTCGTAATTTCTACCGAAAGCGACAAAAGATAGCCAAGTAATCCATGCATTCGCTTGACCTCCTAAAAATAGCAGCCATATCTCCCCGAATCTCACACTTTATCGTGAAATGATGTAGAGAATGTTATGTTTTGATAGTGTGAAGTTACATACACTGTATCAAAACCCAAAAGACGAGATGACCAACACTGGAATGTCTCCATCACAGTTTTACCTGATCAATATTTACCGATGGTCAACAAACACTGCCTACTTATATATCATTCACCATGATAGATCGCTAGCCACTAAACCTTTTTTCTATTTTCTCTCTCTCTCTCCCTGTATTTATTTCTGTGTTCCTTTCTTCTGTGGAAGAGCGTAGGCTCGAAACATAAAATACTTTCTCACTTTCCGAGCGTTAAACTAATACATGTTTGTTGTTTACACATACATCTTCGTCTTCTGTTTTTTTTTTGTAAATTTTCACTATACACACATACACATACAATGATATTTATATATATATATATAAAATGAGATAGGATTTAGGTATATCTCTCCATTTTCTCATTTTGTATATATATATATATATATATATATTTATATGTATACATACGTATATACATGCAAACAAACGCACACATACACACACATTATAGAGCTGTCGGATCTCTACGGAAAATTACGTAAAGAAATGAATGCTCACGTGCCAAATAAATTTCACGGAATTGGCCGATAGTTTTAGCTTTCAAATTTAACAGTTTTCTAATGTTACCAATAATCACTATTTATTTCTGCTACTAATCTTTCAAGTAGGTTGTAGCTGAAAATAATATAATCTCGCAATGAAAAATTTAATGGATGCTGCAAAATCAATGACTCTAAAATATTGCTGTGGACAAACACATTTGAAGTTCTCTACTGTTAATGCCGTGCCATCATCTTAATCTCCGTTTTGACGTTGTCTTCTTTATTGGTGCTGGTGATTTTCTTCTGTGTAGTGGTATCTACAAAAGCTACAAAAGTTGAGATATTCTATAAGTATGTCGTCACCTTTTTATCCGATTCAGAGGATATTGAGGATAGCGTTGGGGTAAGTACTCGGCACCGGTTAAATAGTTAACTCCGCTTCATTATTGCATAAGTCATACAAGAAATGTTAGTCCAATATGATTTCAATAAGATTTTGCATTTCAAATGTCTATGTACATACATAATATATATATACATATATACATATATC
>NC_043017.1:14916771-14958428 GCF_006345805.1 Octopus sinensis | reverse complement strand
AAAACACCTAAACCTCCACGAAGCTCCGACAGGGGTGGTGACGATCTCTGCTGTACCCTTTCGCCACAACTTTCTCTCAGTCTTTCTGCTGTTGGCCTGCTCGCTTAGTCAGCAGGGTGGCTTCATACACACATATACACACACATGTATATACACACGCATACATATATATATATACACATATATACATATACATATATATATATATGAACATATATATACATATGAACATACATATATATATATACATATATATGTCTGAAAGACAAGGGAATGGATCAGGCTCTGCAAAAACCATGTCCACTATAATAAGCTCCTGTTGTCTTATTGGGTAATTCATTGAGCATTTAATAAAGGCTAAGGGCGTAAACTCTACAGAAAATCCAGGGCTAGAGACCATGAGACGGTTATACCTGACCAATATCTGGGATAACCTGTGATTTCCTGGTTGCTATGGAAGTAATGATTTGTCTTTTCTTCGTGGCGTATCCATGAGTGAAAAGATGGTAGGAGTAACTGAGGTTAGGCACTTGCTTCTAAAAACACTCCAGGAACTGGAGACGGGCTTAAGTTAGTGTCTGCAATTGTGTTGATCAACGGTGAAAAAGGACAACCGCATGCATACATATACACATGTATATACATGCACATAAATATGCATTCATAGGGTGTGTGTGTGAGTGACAGTGAGTGGTAATAGCGTGAGATATGTTACTTCTTTAATTTTATAAAAAATCTTAGTTTTGTTGCTATCCATTATTATTCTGAATATTCTGTTTTCTGTCAAAACCTACAAATTTCCTGCATACTTTATAGAACTAGGTTTTCTGCTGTTCCAGCAATTATAAAAACGAAAAAGGAAAGAAAAAAAACTTGTGATTGCTCCATAAAACTTTTCACAACCGTTTCTCAATAACATTTCTTCAAAGTTTTAACTTAATTATTGTATTCTCGAATGTAACAAAAATGTTCTGTCTAAGAATGCAATCTGATACAAAAGAAATCATGATATTGACACACACCCACAGACACGCACGCACGCACACACACCTTATATTTTGATATTTGTGGCTTCTGTTATTAGATTATTTGGAGGAACCAGGGGCGCCGAACTAAACGACATAGTATTTGTAATATTCATCAAAATTCTAAACTCTTTTCGTTTCTTCAATTTCTTGATACCGATAAAACAATTTCATTGGTGTCACTCCTTAATTAAATAAACGTCACCTGATTACATCCTTTTAACGAGTTCGTCTCCATAGTGTTACAAATAAACGTTGGCATAGTCCACTCGCCAGTTTATATAACTAATATATGGGTTGTGGCATAATTTGGAAAGAGTCGCGAAGCAAACAATGTTATTTCTTTCGAAAGATTTGATGAAATGTACAAAATGGTACAGAATGAGGATCATGTGATCACATTTCTTGCTAATGAAGACCGAGGAAGTAATTTCTTGGGAAAATATTAGAAAAGTGTCACGGTGGATTATGATTTGACCAAAATTAAAAATGAATTGAATTTATTAAATTAACAATACAATGAATTCAAAGAAACTGCATCGAAAAATGCCTGGGAATTGGACGATTCATTTAAAAGTTTGATGTACTCCATCACTCTATTCTGTACACGCGTTTGTGTGTGTGTGTGTGTGTTCAAGAATGATGTTGTACAGCAAAAAATTCTGTAGTGAAAATTTCCCTTTTACAGATGTGCAGCACATTCTGAGATATTCCGTTAATCAGTCGGGTCTTTCCATAAATTATAAGGGTTATTCCATCTCTTAAATCTTACGTACCAGATGAGTTGTTCGATCTTCATGCAGATGAGTTATATATCTTGACCTTCATAAACTTTTTTTAAAATCTGAGAAATCTTGACCATGTGCATCTGTGAAGACGGTTGCCGGACAATCGGAGAGCTTTTCCGACTATTTTTTTTATTTTTATTTTTACAGGTTTTATTGATTGCAGTTGTTTTGCTGCATAAATCTTCTTCGAACAGTTTTCTATAGAGAGAAAGTAATTCCTCGGGATTAGGCAGAGTCCAAATATTATCAATAAACTGATGATCCATCAGATAAACTGGTCCATGCAACACTCAAGCCGATCAATGACATATACAACGGCCTGTCTGAGGGGGTGAGATAATGATATTAAACTGCAGAGTAGAGGGAGGTGGAGAGAGCAGGCGAGATATGAGTAGAGAGGAGGAGAGAGAAAGAGAGGGGAGAGAGAGAGAGGGAGAGAATGGATTCTTTATGCATTGTGGATCGATATTGATGAGTGAAAACATTGTTTGACGAAAGGCTCTGCGCACAAATGAAGCATCTGATATGGCATAGAAATTACTGAATTGCTGATCGTTGAGTTGGCTTTGTCTTTCTCGCTGCCAATATTTTGCTCACGCGGCTGGCACAACCTGCTTCTGTCTACAGAAACCTGTTGTTATGGAGACAGAGAAGAGGACGAGAACATCTTGACACAAGCCAAGTGTTTTGCTGATACTTATTTCAAAATTAAGATTGCTAGAAAGGAATAAGGATGTGAGGGACTACATATCTGAAGGGTCAGGCCCTAATGAAGGAACCTCAATACGAAACTGAGTTGTGTAATAACATCAGGTTAGTTCGGTCTTCCAGGTCCTAGTCTTCCTTATCGACGACTAAATTAAATACACGCCTATAATCACTCAGATGATTATACGAGCTGTACGGGCAGAAATGTTAGTGGGGTACAAAATAATTTTGAGTTCAAATCCTACGCAGATCAGTTTGGCTTTTATAATCTTCTGAATTTCATAAAATCGCGTTTCAAACACTTGCAATGGTCGACATCGGTGACTTTATAGGGGACGAGTGAGAAGATTATTAGAATGTCGGAGAAAATGTTCGCTTTTTTAGAATTAGATTCGGAATTTTCCAAGTTCAGAGACATGCTTGCCATTCTTGAAAGACCAAGGAAATAATTGATTAGTCATACACACACACACACACACACACACACACACATATATATATTGTGTTGAGAGTATGTGTGGGTGAGTATGGATTTCCCGGACTTGACATTGAAAATTCAGTTCCATTAAGTGCATTCCAGGAAAAATCCACACAAAATGCTTCTATACAGTCTCCGTTTATTCAGTTTCATTCACAATATATGGATCGAGCTGAATATATAGAAAGTGGCACTATACCAAGGTAGGATTAAATGGGATCGAAATGAGGAACATTTGGCTGCAACGCGAACTTCTTAGCACAGCACCTACACACCTATATACACTGACACACAAGTCTATGTTCGTCTACGCACGCGTTACTCTGAAATGTTCTGAGTATACGTTCTGGAAGTATCTATTTAATCACAAAAGGTTTTTCAAGGAAGTTTTTCAATATTAAGTGATTTCTCCCACCTACATGTTTGTGTATTTATTCATCTGACTATCCAACCACAAAACAATCAATCAACCATCCCTCCCTCTGTCCTTCCATCTGTCTGTCTGTCTGTCTGTCTGTCTGTCTGTGTATATATATATATATATATATATATATATATGTAATCACAAAGAGAGAGTATGTGTATGTTGCAATTTACGAAGTGTGTTCACAAGAAATCTGTTTCAATGCTAAGTGAACCAGGCGAACATTGCGTCTATCTCTTCTATTGAACTGATTTCCAGCGTTCTTGCGTTATTTCAAATTGGATTAAAAAAGATTATTTTAGGATTTGAAACAGTTTTACTAAAATATTCGATGATATACACACTAACGCATTCCAATATATATATATATATATATATATATATATATATATATATATGTATGTATGTACATGCGCACGCACACGTCTTTATCTCCTTTCCGCTTTTCCATGTGTCCTTCCAACAGATCTGTACTTCTACTTACTTATCCGTGCTTTTCTTTCTCTGTCTATCCATTATTTACCTACCATCCCTATATACATGTGTCTCTCTATCTACCTACCTATCTATCTTACAGATTCACAAAAGGACTTTTAAATCTATAAGCTGAAGCTTTAGAAAATCCAAGAATATTCTTGAGTGCCTTGAAAGCCATTATTACATTCCTAATTCTCTGACATACGCGTTCGCTGAACAAATCAATGCAAGAAACAATGGTTTGCTCTATTTTGTTCGAAATATTTAAATTTTAAACAATTTGCTTTTTAAAACTTCCGTGTGAACGACGAAGTCAGTCATTTTCGGTTGAATATCCAGTTTGTAGCAAACACAAGAACATCGGCAATCACACACGTACGCACGTAATGTGTAGGCTTGAGTATGGGAGAATGTAGGTGTGTGTGTGTGTGTGTATATATATAAGTAGGTACGTAGATGTATATATGTGTTTATGTATATTTATATTTACGCGTATATACGTATATTGTGCGTATATATATATGCATATACATATGCATATACATCCATATCTACGGATCTATATATATGCATATATATACATACATATATATATGCATATATGTATACATGCATATATATACATATATGTATATACATGCATATATATACATATATATATATATTCATATACACATATATATATTCATATACACATATAGATATTCATATACACATATATAATATATATATTATATACATATATATATATATAAATATATTTATCATTCATATACATATATATATATATTCATATACATATATATATATATACATTATAATATATATAGATTAATATTACATAATATATATTCATATATAACATATATATATACATATATATATATATATACAATATATATATATTCATATATATATAGATATTCATATATATATATATATTATATATAGATATCATATATATATATATATTCATATAGCTATATATATTAATATTATATATATATATTAATCTAATATATATATATATAATTATATATCTATATAGATATATATATATCATATCTATATTATATCATAATATATATATATATATATTCATATCTATATATATATCATATATTATATATATATATATATATTCATATATAATATATATATTCATATATATATATATATATATTATATATATATATATATATATATATATTCATATATATATATATATATATTCATATATATATATATATATTCATATATATATATATATATATTCATATATATATATATCTATATTCATATATATATATTATATATCATATATATATATATAGATTAATATATATTATTATTTCATATATTATATATATATATCATTATGGCATATATATATATAATTCATATTCATATATATATATATATATTCTATATATATATATATAATTCATATATATATATATAATTCATATATATATATATATATATTCAATATATATAATATATATATTAATATATATATATATCATATATATTATATATATTCATAATAATATATATTCATATATATATAATATATATTCCTATATATATAATATATTCATATATATATTATATATTCATAATATATATATATATATATATACATATATATATATATATATATATACTATATAATATATATTCATATATATATATATTATATATATACATATATATATATATATATATATTATATATATTATTCATATATATATATATTATTCATATATATTAATATATTCATATATATATATATATATTCATATATATAGATATATATATATATACATATATATATATATATATACATATACAACATATATATACACGTATATAATACATATACATACATATATATATACATATACATACATATATATATACATATACATACATATATATATATACATACATATATATATATACATATACATACATATATATACACATATATACATATATATACACATATATACATATTTATGCATATATATATACATATATATGCATATATATACACACATATATATATACATATATATATATGTATATATACATATATACGCATATATATGTATACATGCATATATATATACATATATAAACATATACATATGTAAGCATAGATATATATGCATATATATATGTATATACAACGGATCTTTGGAAAATTGTACTCCTGTCTTTGCATGTTGCTGATTGGTTTTAGAAGCCATATAGGGAGTTTGCGTCTCCTAATTGCTCTGACAATCTCTGTTGACATGTTTTCTTTTAATTACATTACATCTGTATATTTCTAAACATGCTGTACACCTATCACATGATGTAGAGGGCACAGGAAGGGGGTGTATTGTATACTAAAGATCGTATTTCATTTATTGAATGAGCAAATGTGCCAACCATGACCATCCCGTTTTGTAGACACTACATAGAACCACACCATCTAGTGTTCCTTTGTAACAAACTGGAGCGCCAATGACACTTTTTCGGTCTTGTGTTGTGGAAGGCAGGACGTTATTCACAGATCTGCAGACTTGACCCGTACACTTGCAACACAATGAATCCCTCTAAAAATATTCACGTATCACATGGTGCTGTTACACCATTCGAATGGATTAAGCCTACCATGACAAATCAAGAATTGTTCCTCTAACGACCTTCCATACAATTTCCGTCTACACATTTCAGTCACGAAGCTTTGATCGTCCTGAGGAGGAGGCTATGGTAGAACAGAGATACACATGGCTTCTAAATATATTTCTAGACAGTCCTGCTCTGCCACGGATTTGTTGTGACGAGTCAGAAGTTGACCAAGGGCAGTAATATATTCATAGTTGAGCGTTGGATACCTATTACTAAATACAGAAACAGGCCTTTAAACTAGTATATTTCTGTTAGGCTAACCACCCAGCGTCTACATTTCCACTATTTTTCACGAAATATTACTCAAACTAAAAATGTTTCCTCTCACCACGGGTGTAATATCAATGAATTTCAATTTACTGGATTTTAATTTCACATCTATCAGCAGAAAGCTTATCTTTTGCATTACACTGTGAACTCTACATTACCAAATCTAGTTAGCACTATGTCAATAGACATCTTGAAAGCCGGAATCTGGAAATCCTTCTGTTAAGAAGCTGAGAACAGGATATTCTAAATAGCAGAGACAATAACAGTATGAAGACATTACTTAAAATCTTCTACCTTCACTGCCATCATAATTCTGTGATATTGTTCAAGAATTGTTCTATGGTTTCAATAATATGAAACCTAATAGAAATACTTGCCGGACGTGACCACCATTCCTTCGCCTCTTATTTTCATTTCTTTTTATCGATGTATTTCAAATTTATTGGCATTAAACTTGCTGAATTCTTTTACGCTTTCAGGAAATGTTCTTCCTCAAAAGTCCAACTAGATTATTTGGCACCTTCCTTCTTTCATAATTTTCTGATATTTTATTTAGAAAACAAAACTTTAGATTAACAAATCATTTCTAAATAACTGACTTTGCTTTCTAATATTGTCACGACCTTCTCTTTAAGACAGATTGCCTTCTCTATATCTCACCCTTATCTATACCTATTACTTTCTTTCCACCCCTCTCTCCGCACACGTACGTGTACATGCGCGCAAGTGTATATATATATATATATATATATACATCCTTACACACACACACACACACACAATATATATATATAATATATATATATATATATAATATATATATATATAATATATATATAGAGAGAGAGAGAGAGAGAGAGAGAGAGATATTCTGAATTTGTGTAAATGTGTATAGAATATATATCAGTTGAATAATGAAACAGCATGGCCTGGTTTTCAGGATTTTTATTGTGTATTTTAAAAACATACAATGTTGTAGTGTGTTAAACAATAAAAAAATATTTTGTGATGTTCATAAATTTCAATTTGAGCTTTATGAACATTACGAAATATTCTACGAAATATTCTTTTTAATGTTTAACACAAAATAGAAAATAATAAAAACCTGAAAACCAGACCATGTAACTTTTACATACCTTAATATATATATATATATATGTATATATATATATGTATATATATATATGTATATATATATATATATATATATGTATATATATATATATATGTATATATATATATGTGTGTGTGTGGTGTGTGTGTGTGTGGTGTGTGTGTGCGTGTGTGTTTGTTTGTTAGCTTAAAAGGCTCACTCCGTACGGACTATTAAGTCAGTTCCTGCGGAGTGATAATTGGGTCTGCTTCCCAAAGCTAAAGACAGCTAAACAGCATGACTACAATACGTCTGCGGTAACTGTATTGTCGGATGGTTTTTGCGCAGAGGTTAAGGGCGGATCAGAATTAATTCAGTAATGAATCATTCTATTGTTTTAGTCCTAAGTTGAATTCCAACTGTTGGCCAATTTGTCCCAAAGTTCTTGTCTCAACGTAAAATTAACGAAGTGACTGTCATTTATCTTACCCTCGATTTCTGACGTTATCTGACAAACGCCACCAATATGGCGTGAATCAGCCACGTTTTACCTGCTAGAAATAGCAACCAAAATGCTTTTAAATCAGATCCCAATGCTGGATGTTCAAGAAACAAATGAAGGGCAGATTTTCAATCCCGGATCATCCTAATTCTAAAACGTTGTAATATGTCTACGTAGAACAAATGTAGGCTGAGATACAGGGGTCCCACACGGACAGGCAGAATTTCGCTCTTATTTTTATAGATATATGATTATCAATTAGTTGAGCATAAGTCAGGAAACAAAAAAAAGAGAAAGTTATACTTTTTATATTGCTCAACAGTAGATACCTGGTTTATAGCATCTAACCGGGCAGAAAGTTATTGACGGTTTCGAGCCTAGTTTTGCACTTGGTAATATTAACGACACTTCTGGGCCGAATATTTACGTCCAGGCTCTGCGTCTCCGGCCAGCTGACCTGAAGAGTCATTAATACTGATTTCAAATTTTGGTAGAAAGCCAGCAATATCGGGGTAAATCGATTGTATTGACTGTAGTACGGAACTGGGACTTATTCTATCGAACCTCGGAAGGATGAAAGGCAAAGTCGACTCCGGAGGAATCTGAAAGCAGAACGTAATAACAGACGAAATGCCGTTAAGAATTTGTCCTGGCCTCTTAATGGTTCTGCCAGTGCGCTGCCTTTAAAAGAGTCATTTATACTGACAAGCACAATAGAGGGGCGCGAAACCGTAGGTTATATTTTGACTGTTTATATTCCATAACTAAGAATAACATACTACATGACAATATGTGAGTGAGTGAGAGAAAGACGTATGTGTTTGTGTCTGTGTGTGTCGGTGCGTGTGCGTGCGTGCACATATATATATTAGCTATTAGCGTCGTAAGCAGCCTTTGTAATAAATATCAATTAGCGCATCCAATTTAAATTGGATCTGTTGTTTTGAACGCAATAAGCTGCGGTAATCGTCCTAAGAAATCCTCTCATTAAGGAGTTAGTTGCTATAAAAAGCATAGATTATATCGGCAGACGAAAGTTTCGTCAGCACCAGCGGGGGGGGGGACAATTGTATCACGTGATTTTCGCATAGGTTGCGTTTCCAAGTCAGGTTGGATGTGTCACTGAAGATTCGTTACAAAGGCTGCCTTCTTAGCTAATAACTAATTTATTCACAGACTGACAGATTTTTTTTTGTTTTTCGACATCAATGACTGTTTAGTAAATGTTAAAATGTTAAACAATTTGAGGAATTTTTTATTTGCATTCGATGGGAAGATACCTGTTACTGAGGAAGCGCAATGTATGTTGAAATTAGGTGATATAACCGCTCCATCCACTGATGAAAGTTTCATCTACCGACATAATTTGTCATTTTCAGGCCGAACGGCGGTACGAGATTATTTCTCCAGAGAATTATCGCATCTTACATCGTTAAATTATTTTAAATGCATAAGTTACTGACTCCCTTATCTCGCCACCTGGCCATCCCCAACCAATCAATCTCAACGTTAGCTGATAGCCATCTGAACCACATTCACTCTATAAAAACAAACGACTTTTAGCACAACGGCCAGAAAAATACAGTTTGTGACCCAGCTCCAAATATCACACACTTTTGAAACTCAAACGTAAAAGCGGTTAAGTATATTTAAAAAAAAAAATTAATCTTATAATTTCTGTGCAATTTAAACTTCAGTTATTTCTTCTGTATCACTACTTGTTATGATTAGTATCGATTCTGCGAATCTGATGAAGCTATAAGGTGAAACACAGCATACAACTATGAGTGCCTTGCATCCGATAGCAGAAACAGCTGCCAGCAAATGAAGTTCATTGCATAATTTCTGGTTCCCTTGTCATTTATTTAATTTCTTTGCATACGCCCACACATGCGCGCACACACGCACACACGCAGACAAACAAATAGATAGATACACACGAACATCTTACAAACATATCATTTCAGTTGTGCTAAGCAATATCCAACGGTTGTTTATATGAACTGCCTCCAAATAGTCTCCATGTTACCAAGAACCCCGTTATTATCTATTATTATTGTCACCATCATTATTAACAGCACCACCACCATCATCATCATTATTATTAGACACTTGTATTTATGATACTCCAGTTAAATATTCCATCCCCTGGCGAAAATCAACCAATTTTATTGCGCGGCTTCTTGTTATTTTGATATTCCAACTCTTACCAATTGCAACCAGTAAAATCATAACTTTGGACTGGCAGCATATTTTATTACTTTGGACTTTTTCATAATTCGAGAATATTTAGAGAAGGATTCGGTCTGCTCTCGCATTAATTATGACTAAATGATTCGTAATAGGAACAAGCAGCTATTAAAACTGGGACAGAATCTGTGAGACTGTTACAGTAGCCATTTAAGTCGGATGGAACTGACTTAAAGGAAAGATAAATGGATGGAATTGGAGGTGGATCCTTGCAGACAACTTGCAGACTGCTAAAAGTACCGTATTGATTATTGTTTTTAAATTAAGACAATCAATACGATACTTTCTTTCGTTTGATTATATCCTTACATCTTTGTACTTATACGTGTGTGTATAGCCCTGTTTGTTTGTGTGCGGGGTCAGGGTGCTTCTCATTCATGGTTTTGCAATTAAGAAATTCGTTCCACAGTTACGTTCACCGGGTTCCGATCCTACAGCATGCCATTAACTTGGATAAAAATGTTTTATTCCATAATTTCGGGTTTATCGTATGTGGTACAGTGTAATAGTGTAGACATATACTCTCTCTCTGTCTCTCTCTCTTTCTCTACTGATACGAGATGACCTATCATGTCCTATGCAGTATCACATGATGTACTCCCACCGCTGCCCATGATTCGGTTGGTACTTAAGCCGAAGAACAGACCAATTTAGTTGCTTCCAGGCCAGAAATATTTATCCCCAATTTTAACATTTGTTTCCGTTAAATATTTAAACATTAATAGCAGCCGACATTTATTTCATATCAGTTTCCATTTCTGCGGGTATCTTTTTTTTTACGTGACTTATATAAGTCAGGATAACGCTTATGAGCGTCATTTAGGGTTTCGAATACTGGTAAGAAGGAAGTCAAGCCGTCCCGAGGCCGAAAATCTTGCCTCGATACGTATGGTAGGGTGGGCTCCTCTAGAGATGTTAAACTGGGTGATATATTTACTTTACTGTCGCAGACGTCACAATTTTACAGTTAATAAATTTGAGGAGATGTGGGGCTCTAGTCACTTGCCCAAGATGCCATCAGAATGATCGAACCCAAAACCACTAAATTACGGAGAGGAGTTCTGACAGAGTCATACGGTACTCAAATAAGATTGTGCTTGATCCGGGTTCTTGGTGACAGTTACCAAAGGGCTCAGCAGTTGGATTGAACCCAAAAACTAAGGTGCAAAATTCAACCTCACACTCCCGCCCGCTCCGCCCCAGCAGTGTGCATCAAGTTTTCAAACAACAGCAACTCAAAACACCTGCAGCTTTCCTCAAAGTTTTAGATAGATTGTTGTTCTATTGTAATCTTGTGTCAAAACACAGAAATCGATACGAAATCAATAAATTAACACTTTCTCTTGTTTTTATCTACATCAGAGGAATATTTCCTCCAAAAGGTCCACCCATTCTACTTTCATATTGCCTGAGACTAAGAGGTCAGCTGACCTGCATAATTGTTAGACTAATATTTAGTGAAAACTACTTTATTGATTCAATAATCAATATTTCTTAAGTGATTTTTAAATCGATTACTTGAAAGTCATCATTAATATTTCCCTTCATAACTTTCTCCAGTCAATTAGGTTTGCTATTATATATTTATTAATATTACACTAGCAATGATCGATGGAAACAGCAGAGAGGCAGGAATGAGACGGGCACAAAATGTCGGAGAGAATTTAGTTTCATCTTCTTCTCAAGTCCTCCATTAAATACTTCCATTTTCAATAGTCGTCTCCCATTCCATCAGGATTAATATTTTCTATTTTCGCCTTAACCCTCTCCATTCTAACTGGAAGACAAGACTTCAACCGATGGATACCATTTAAGTGGAGCCTAAGCAGCTTGGTGTCTTCTTTCATGCAAACTGTAGTTCTATTAGTTCACCTTTAATTGTTCTACCACAAATGTATTTTGGTGTCCATGCTTTCATTGATAACCACCACAAAGCTACCTTAGGTATCCTGCACTACCATACTTGGTGCTTGGCCTAACCATTTGAGCCAACGTCATTTAATTTCAAGGATTCTACCATTACAAACCGTTCGTCTTTGACATTTTGTTCACACAAAATGTGAAAGCTTTTCTCAACACCCATTGTGTATATATATATATATATCTGTCTATGTGTGTGTGTGTGTGTGCGTGTGTGTATGTAAATAGTCATTTTGATACGCCAGATTTATAGATATGCGCAATATGAACTTGTATAAGCATATACACACACGCACTCACATATACAGACACATCCCCTCCCCCCTACACACACACACTGTATACATATGGAACATTTACATTCGCCCTAAATCCATTTATGAATTGGATTGCATATGATGCTGGCCTGAAAAAAAGAAAAAGAACAAGCTTCAATGATAGCAATATTTCAAAGCCATGTTAGAAGATTTATTACTGGTGAACACCTGACAGAGTTAAACATATTAGAACCACGACAAATGAAACAGCTACAACTTCATTGTAAAGATAAAAGCGACTCTGAACCTATTTTGAAGGATCCGATGCCTTGAAACAGAAAATGTGGACAGCGCAATGGAAGATGGGGAGACGAGATCCTGTAATAAGGTTGGCATGATTAATGGTTGGAAAGGAATTGGCTGACAGCAGGAAAGGGAGAATATATTGGTAGTGTTATACCTTCTGTGTATGCGGAAATAAAAGATTGTTTGACATGCACATACACAAACATATATATACATGCGCATAAACATACATATACAAAATACATACACGCAGACATGTGTGAGTGTGGTGACTGACAATTAAGATCAACTTTTGAGCTAAAATGTTACAGATGCTATACCATAGTCTTGGAGCTCTACAATAAACAAGACACACAACAATAGACAAGGATTAGGCCCTCTCCTGACAGAGCTCCTCAATGAGGGACATAGGTATGCAGTCAGAGGAGGAATCCTGACAAATCCTGCCTCGGTTCCAGTTCTATGTAAGCACGGAAATGCTGGTATTGTTGCAGACGTGTGGTATCGTGCGACTGAGTACAGAGACGGTCTGACATCAATGGTAGCAGAAAATGCAGCTGCACACCAAGTTGTGTCGGGATAAAAATCATTGCAACAGGCGTGCCATATGCTAAATGTGTGACTCCGTTAAAGCGACGACAAACTTAAACAAAATGGCTACGAGTTATAAACACGAAAGCTTTTTCCCCGGGCATTTTTCATACGCGAAAACACATGTGCGTCATAAAGTAGACGAATTCAAATGTGTCAACAGCCCCATCTCTCTCTCCATGTGTGTGTGTGTGTGTGTGTGTGTATAGAGTACATATAATTGCACTGCAGACATCTTAAAAAACAGCTAGGCATCATTCTAATCTTATAGACGTCTAAATCTACTGTTTGTTTTTTTGAGATGTCTGCAGTGCAATTATATGGACTCTAGTTCAATCCCACCACATAGTATAATTTGGCAACTGGTTTCTACAAAAAGCTTGAGTTAAGCAAAAAATTGCAAGTGAAATTTGGTAAACGGATGCTATGGAAATCCATCGGCTATACCATTGTTGCAGTTCTTCCGTTAATGCAATGTTTCCGGTCTTTAAATAATTTGTTTTGTTCCTCTCTTCGACCACAGTTGATGAAACGTATCATGGGCGGTGCATTTCTTCCTCTCAGACATTAAATGACCTAAAAAAAACGTGGTGCAAATGCCAAACTAATTCCGTGTAAATTTCACAGAAATATCAGAATTATAAATAAAAGTAATTTCAGCACTCAAAGAAGGTTGGAACAGATTGGCATCGAACAGAGTTACACAAACACAATGAAAAGCAATTCAAGTGAGAAGAGGTGACGGCAGACAAAACGGAATAATTGTAATGGTTAGAGCTAAGCAGCAGCAGCAGCTCAATGACAGTTTAACAAGTAAAAAAAAATTATTATATTAAAAAAATAAATAAATCATTGGCTTTTTTCGTGATTGATGTTGCCATCTTTGTTGCTGGTTTTTGTAGCGTTTTGTATTTTATTTATTGCTGTTGGTGGTGTTGCTGTTGATTATGGGTTTTGTTAATGTTGTTGAAATAAACGATATCAGCAAATTACTTTAAGATATTGAATTTCGATTTTAGGAACAATATTACCAACAATCTCTTTAGATGTCTTCAGGGAAAAGAAACAAGTTCAGCCAAATATTGAAGATTAAATTGCATTAAAATTTTGAAAATATTTCGAAAATGAAAACCCTGCTTGATTTCGTTTAATGATTCTATTTATTAAGATTGAAAAACCTATTCCTTTCCCCTACACACACACACACACACACACACACACACACACATATATATACATACACACATACACACATACATACATATATATACATATATATATATATACGCACACACAAAATGTGTATGTATGTGTTTGAAATTTATATATTTTTAATATGTTTATCGGAAATGCTGCCCCAATGACTTTGATAATGCTTCCAAGAGAATGGAAAGAAAAGTAATTATGCACAGCTGCGAATACAAACCCAACAAGCTTGCAACGGGTTACACTGCGCTAAAACAAACCTAAGAGTCATACCGAGATGCTGATAAACCGGGTGAATAGTTCTGGTCTTTACAAAGTTATGTTAGTATACAATTGCATGTGTTTGTGTGTATGTGAACGCGCGCATATAGGTACGTAAGGTGTACGCAGTTGGTATGCAACTTAAAATCGGTAACGATGATGGATTATGAAACAGCTGTAAACATAAGGAGAAAATGTTTTCACCTCTCACATCTCTTGGATATTAATTTATTAGATCGGTAGATAGATAGATAGATAGATAGATAGATAGATAGATAGATAGATAGATAGATAGATAGATAGATAGATAGATAGATAGATAGATAGTCATATAGATAGTATATACATACATAAGCGTATGTATTGTACATACATGGACATTATACATGTTACGGCGACAAGGATTCCAGTTGAACCGATGAACGGAACAGCCTGCTCGTGAAATTAACGTGCAAGTGGCTGAGTACTCTGCAGACACTTGTTTCCTTAACGTAGTTCTCGGGGAGATTCGGCGTCACGCAATATGACAAAGCTGGCGCGTTTGAAATACATGTACAACAGAAACAGGAAGAAAGTGTGAGAGAAAGTTGTGGTAAAAGAATACAGCTTGGCTATATTACAGTATTAAACAAGCAAGTTCTGAGATCGATATAATCTACTGAACTCCTTCCATAACTTTTCTCCCATATTTTAAACTTTCTGTTGATGTCAGATAAAAAGAGATGAACACACCTTGTTTTGTATCCTGCTAACCCGAACCCTACCTCTCTTTTCTCACTTTGTGGATGTTACTAGAACACGGTTGTTTCCTAACAGTATTATATCGTCACGATGATATTACAACGTAGTTTATTGTCTTATCAGCATGTTATTAATAATCATCTTGTCAGACATTTCTGGTCAATCTGACAGAAACATTTTAAAACATATTACACTATACCACATTTATCTAATTGTCGATTTAACTTTGTTTATAAATCAACCACTGTAGAGCAAGTTTAGCTTCCGATATCTTTCTCGATTCCATGGTTCATTCTGCAGAGATATTTGTCAGAGAATAGACAAAAATGGCGGCATTCCTCCCTCGGGAATTGCAGAGAAACTTCAATTGAATGAAAGTGATATAGATTTGTGTTGAAATATTTTGGATGAATTTTTCAAATCATTTCCATTGAAAGGAGCCTCGGTTTGTGCAACAAATTTCTGCAACATTAAATTGATAAATGAAAGTCTTGACAAAAGAAATCTACTGTTTAAGATTAAGGATATTGAACAAGTTAACGAGAAGATGCATTGATTGTTATTGTATAAACAAAATTAGCAGTTTTCACAAAATTGATGTATTTATTCGTTGTCCGAGTATTCCCTTGAGTGTAACCCCTACTCTTCCATTTATTTCCTGACAAATATCTTGAAATTTTTATACTTTACAAGCAAATCGCCCTTTTTATTTTCTTATGACGTAAAAGTGACATCTTATAATAATCTCTTTATATTCCAGCTTCTCACAGAATCTCAGTAGAATTGTTTTGTCTTTCTCTGCGACCAACACCGCAATCCTCATAGAATTTAACGCTTCTCTGTTCAATATGCAATTCATTACTTTCTCAATCTTATCGTCTTCTATTTAGAGCTGCAGCTCAACATGGCACAATGTACACAGCTTAGAGAGAGAGAGGGGAGAGAGAGGGAGGGAGGGAGAGAGGGAGGGAGAGAAAGGGAGAGAGGGGGGACGTGTGTGTGTGTGTGTGTGTGTGTGTGTGCTTAGGCTGCACACCAGAAAAATCAGAGTTAAACAGCTTCAATAAACTTTTGCATTCGCTTGTTGCGTTGAGTACATTTTTTTACGGCGCCTTATAAACAAACGTTACATGCTATAAAACAGTCGTGACGAAAAGTTTTGAACAGAGGTCTGAAAATCAGAATATTTTTATTTGCAATGCTTAGCGCTCCCACTCCGTAATTAATTTGCAATATATTATTACTACTTACAGTATTATGGAGAATTTTAAGTTTGAAAAATGTTCCAAATTTTGGCCACGACTGTAATACACACACACACACACACATATACACACACGGATACACATACATAAGCATATACATGCATCCTTATCATGGATATATTCAAGCAAGTGGTTATCTCATAATGTAGGTTTGACGACCGATCATTTCGCTTAAGAAACTGATTTCCTACAGAATAAATCTAATCTACTTAATTTAACATAATGAACATTTGCAAACAGCTGAATTTGCTTATACAATTTCAAGTTGATCACAAGAAATAAAAAAAACCGCTCCAACTAGATTGTAGCTTCGTAATTTAATGAAACTAAATGCCAAGGATGCCGCAATTATGTAAATTGGTGTCTACCCGATTAAACAAATCGGTGTCTACCCGATTAAACAAATCGGTGTCTACCCGATTAAACAAATCGGTGTCTACCCGATTAAACAAATCGGTGTCTACCCGATTAAACAAGCATGTTAACAATACTGACAACAAATACAATTTTGCTCTCGATAGTTAAGTGAAAGATAAAGGTTTCCTGATAGGTAAAAATTGTTGCAGTCCAATGAATTTCAAAGACACCAATAGTCGAGAATCAACTTCAGAAAAACTCTATCCAATTTTGGATTTAGAATGCGTCACGAATCGCTGCCCCGGACCATCCTGAGAGGAAGTGAGGAGAAGAAAGAAAGATGTCAAAGACATCTGTGGGCTGATGACATCAAAGAATGCACTGGAAACGAAGAGTCTGGCTGATTGTATGAATGTGGCATAATACGGTGAGACTTGGAGAGTTTTGGTAAGCCGCACTCTGAGCGAGGAGAGATCACCTGGTCGATGATATCATTGAATTTAAAATGAGTAGATTTTTTTAAAAGAAGGCAGAGCTTAAATAGATAACAATAAGTATGCATCCCTCCCTTCTACCCGAAACTCTTCTTTAGTCTCATTAGACAGAGAATTCCAAATAAATATGAATGTGACTGAAAAATTATGTAATTAAAACCTACCAATGTATATTGGTAAATTATTAAAGAATTGGTAATGTATAAGAATCCGGACGACAACTCGTTTTCTGTCGATGAGAGATTATTAACCGGGAAACAATCAATTCATTTACAACAGAATGGTCAGTCAGAAACACAGCCACCGAGTCCAAAGGTCAACTGCACCTATCCATTGTATCCATTCGTTAAGAAGAGGATAAATGCATTGAGAGTTAAGTTTGTCTTCTGGGAATAACGTGTGCCATGGGCAATAGATCTACAAGGACGAATTCCTCATATTGGCATCTCATCGCATTTAGTCTTATGTGCATTAAGTCAATGGACACACAGACTCAAGCAAATTTATGTGCGTATGTGTGTGGTAAATAAAGTCATCTCTCAAACCAATAATGTATAGTAGCAAGCAGCGTTCTCTCGCTAATTATTTTAGGTGCCGCGAAGAGACATACGCTGTTGTCTTACACACCCACCAGAGATTTCTATTGCGACAGAATGGAGACGAGAACTAAGGTAAGACTTTACAATTCGTTTGTTAAAACGATCAGCTAATACCGCTGTGGCAATTGAACTCTTTAACAGAACATGAAAATGGCTGGAACACTTCCATCAACCAATTCTGCGAGTTATCATTAGCATACACATGCCAGACCATGTTACGAATAACTGGAATCTTCTACGGAGAAGATTAAATATCGATGAGGTGGAGGTGTTAGATCAGAAACGGTGACGGGTTGGAAACATTTAAAGAATTCTTAAAGTGTGCAGTCAAGAGGAACAAGATTCAAAAGAAGCTTCAAGGCGGCGGCGACTGAAAAATCAACTGCCAACATAGAAAACCTTTATTATTGAAGCTTTCTTGTGAACTGTCGACATATTTAATTGGTTGAAGTGGAAGAAAAACCTGACTCCTATGGAAGAAGTTGACGAGAATAGGATGTTGACGGTGAGAAACAGACAGGTAAAGAACACTGTGCTCTCATCTCTGGACAATAGGTATTGGTCACACCGGTATTGGTCAAGGACGGCAACGAACACTGCTGTAGTGTTTCATTGAACCACCGATTTCGAATCAATCAATAAAATGCCGAAACAATACTGAATCGGTTCTCCGTTTCATGATCTGGATTCTGCAAGGAATTATCACAGAATGTGTGCTCGCCTAAAGGCGGCGAGATGGCAGAAACGTTAGCACGCCGGGCGAAATGCTTAGCGGTAATTCGTCTGCTGTTACGTTCTAAGTTCAAATTCCGCCGAGGTCGACTTTGCCTTTCATACTTTCGGGGTCGATAAACTAAATACCAGTTACGCACTGGGGTCGATGTAATCGACTTAATCCGTTTGTCTGTCCTTGTTTGTCTCCTCTATGTTTATCCCCTTGTGGGCAATAAAGAAATAAGAATGTGTTCTGTTGATAGGATGTGTGGAATTATCGGTCACTTACAAATTAATTTCCCAAACGGAAATCCAGTGGGGGTGGGAAGATTAAACACATGAAGCTCATCGTTGTTCTTTGGCCCATGATCAGCCACAATCAAACAGGCCTATGAACAAAAGAACTCCGGTTGAGACCATTCCGTTTTATCTTACGATCAAGAAAACAGTATCAAGTAATGTGTCTCAGTGTGCTATTTGAGGGACGTTTGGTAGTTATTTTAACCATTCATGCGACCGCAGAGATTCCCCCCCTCCCCTCCCCACCGCCAATCATGGATACTGCTAATATCTTCTGCTGTTTCATTCTTTCTCAATGAGTCGCGAAAACCTGGGGTTTCTTTACCTGAAAATTATATGTCCTCAATGAAACGATTAATTAATCAGCGACAAATCTTAAGACACGCCTCATTAATGCCGCCCTCAACTTGTCCCATTTTAACCATTCCTTCTATGTGAAGCATACGTTCTTCCATTACCTCCCTCCCTCCCTTCCTTTCATTTTCTCTCTTTCTTTTCATTAATTCACCCCTTTTTTCTTTCATTGCGTTCCTTCCTTTCTCTCATCTGCCTCTCTCATCCTCATCCTCCTCCTCTACTATTATTTTAATCAATGAAATTACATTACCACAGTCTCTCCTACCGTCCACCATTTTCCCTCCCCAACCCTTCCCCAACCCTACGCTTTCTCTCGCAGCTTCCATAGAGATGTTTGGAGAGTTATTTCATTGTAGCAATGTTATGGGGTGGGGTGCGTGGGTGTGTGTGCGTGTGCGTGCGTATATATGTATATGTGTGTGATTATGTATATGTGTGTCTATGTGTTGATATGTAGTAGAACACATTTCTGTATACGTGTGTGTAATCATACACTTATGATTACACTTGTGTATGTGTATGTGTGTGTGTGTGCGTGTGTGCGTGTGTGCGTGTGTATGTGTGTGTGTATGTGTGTGTGTGAATACACGAACGTGTTTGTCAAGCACTCAGCTAATTTCAGCGTGTTGTTGAAAGTAGGGGCGGGGGAGTTATCGGTGTAAATGGAGTTAATTAATTAGCAAGCTAGCTAACCTGGTAGGTAAAGTAGGGAAAAAGGATGGCAAACGGCGAAATAAATCTGGGAATAAATTTCAAGAAAAACACAGAAAGGAAAACAAGTGAAAACGTGAGAAGCGTTGATTACTGTGTGTTTGTTGACAAGAGGTGATCAGATTAAAAATACAGCGGCAATAAGTAATGAGATGAGGAGAGGAAATACGACAGGATTGAGAGATCATTACTTTGCCTGCTTTTATAGCTTGTTGTTTAGGAAAGAATAAGGAGATGAAAATAAAGAATCTATCGGTGAAGAGCGGAAGAATTGCGATGAAAGAAGGAAAACAAAACATTAAGATCGATGAACGAATTTGAGGTATTTTTCTTAAATCAAATATTACAGCTTTTCATGGATTGTAGCTGGAATTAATCGGAATTAGTTCCGTAATTAATAAGGATTCTTGGATTTCGGCTTTCTGTGACATTCTTAGTACAGGTTGATCTGAGAGCGTTTGTTTCCGGAGAAAATACAAGAAGCTGCTGGAGAATGTGTGTGTGTGTACATACAATTGCTTCTGCCATGTACAAATACATATATATGCACACAGTATGTGTATGTATATATATATATATATAACATTTTAAACCTCAATCTTTATACATAGAGTTTTATTAAGTTTTCGTATATACAAACAATGTGCGAGGGGTATTTGAGTAGAATGAAAATAAAAACCAATTAAAAAAGCCTCATTTCCTTCCGGTCTTCTTTGGTAGATAGAATGTTAATATAAAAAATGGAAAACCATGCAGATACTGATGTCATTTGTATGGAAACACAGTGAGTCAGAAATTGTCAATGTTGCATGGATTTTTATACACAAAATTCTGATGGAATTTGAAGCCTCCGACAGGAATATTTCAGCTGTATAAAAAAGAAGCAAACATTATAAAGAAACCGCAATTCATCCAATGGGAGGATGATTCTGGGGGAAAAAAATGAAGGCCAGCGTCAAAGAACTTCAATTATTACACTGGACTGTCAGATGATGTCCAATGATGAATAAAGACCGTTTAGTGATAGCATTCGATGACGTCGGTTCCTCATTCAAAGTGACCGAAGATGAAGACGGATTCATGAAAATAATCGTAGAAGAAAGCTTATCGAGAACATAAGAAATACGTGAATATTTTTATTACGATACTTTTGGTCTTTGATAGATTAGAGTTGTTTTATCAAATTAACAACTATATTCTCAAATACATCTCGAGGCCTACACACACACACACACACACACACACCTACCACACACTTGTTTATTAAGATGACATGCCCACCTACATGTGAGTAAGTGTGAGCGCATGCGTACATACACCAACTTCAACCATTTCAAACCCCAAGAAAATCTTGGCTTAAACAAAAGCTCCTTACCAGTTTATTGCAAAGCAAAAAACTACAATCGATTCTGCAAAGGAAAAAACTATAATACCTCAAAACGCATGCAAGTATAAATATAGACAGACATCCGTAAATGCGAAAGTACAGACACACAGAAGGCCAGTCATACATACGTCAATAGACGCATACTTACAAGTGAACAGACAGATGCTTGCATAAGTACATACGACACACATGCGTAAGTTTATGAGATGAAATCGGGATTAAAATCTCTTCAGAGGCGTCGCCCACATTCCAAACCAATTCCAATCCTTTGTCACGTACATTGGATTCTAATTCTATCAATTGCAGCAACGAAATTAGCCAGAGTTTATCAAATAGCCAATATGACAAGATGAACCAATGAAACTTGAGGACATGAATAAGTTTGGACATCCGGGGAATCACGTAAATGTTAATTCTTGTTACTTTCTTTTATCATTAATCTGATTTGTATTGGAAATAAACCAACCTATTGAGTGTAATTAGGGGACATGTTTGAACTGGGTAATGTTGGAATTGTGTGAAGAGTGACTTCTTCCAAAAGGGATCAATGATATGACAAATAGTTGGATCAGTGAGTTATACTGGAAGTAATCCGATCTGAAGATCGCAGCAGGATCCTCTTCCCAGCTCGAGCAAGTGGAGCTGGGCAGAGAAGACGGCAAAAGGCCAATGACATGGCATTTTTCCTGTTCTGCGGTGGTAGGACCCTCATCTACAATGCTTCATGCTGCGATACTTTCTTCAGCGGCAACCTGGTGTGTTTGGCTAACAGTCCAAACTTCGCTGTTCCTCAAATTAACAAAGCATCGGCCGCTGTCTGATCGATTTGTGATCGAGCCTGTGGTAGAGGGGATATATCCCTACTCACTGCAATCGGGGCAGCGATGGCTATCCGTAAGTGCAGACCCCGTGAGTCGGAGTGACTGTTCCAGCGCGTCTTCTCGCCATCCTCTGGGGCAATGCTTTTCTGTTTTGTCCGCCGGGACCATTAAGTGGACTAACAAGTCTTATCTCCCTTAAACATAATGCCTATTAGCTCTTGTCCTTTTACTAAATCTGCAGTTCCTACTAACTGTACTTCAGTTTACTAATGGTACTCTAATGGTACTTGTAATGGTACCTGAGATTCTTAAATGCCTTTCAAATTACTGTCCTTACAGGTACAGTAATATGTAAAATCTTTCGTGAACCGATAAACAAGATTCTATCGGGTCAATCGACCTGCTAGATGTAACAGCAAATTTCCTTCAAGTTACACCCTGCTGTCTAGAAATAAAAGACATCTGATAATTGCCTAATTAAAATATGGCATGGTCTTGAATGGAACATCTTCGATCATGTATCTACTCTGTCAGTGCTAGAAACAATAATTTCATATTTTGTACCAAGTCACCAATTTGGAGTGAGACGGAAAATGATTACTTCAGCGTCATTGTTCAGCTTCTACTTAATTTATCGACCTCAAAGCATAAAAGGCAAATTCGATCTCGGCGGAATTTGATTCCAGAATGTAAAAAAAAAACAGAAGAAATACCGACTAGCATTTTGTTCGATGCGCCAACGATTTTTCCAAGCTGCTGCCTTAGGGTTAAAGACAAGGATGACAACAAACACACAGCGCAAAACCATACGATAACCTTTTGAAATATATCGTGGTTCGAACGGCGATTGGACAATCAACTTGCTTACAAAAGCTTCCCACGGACCGAAGCCTAAAATCTTGAATAAGTAAAAACGCACAGCAAATTGTAGATACATACAAAAGAGGCTGGTATGTGTTGATCAATTTGACTTCTACTCTAGATCTGACATGTGAATCAACAACAAAATGCTTCACATATCTACCGGAATATGATTGGTTACATTCCAACCAATCGCAGCATCTTGTATCTTTTTGTTAACCTTCTCTCGTCATTTCCCATATCGCTGGTGGTTCAATGAAATTATCACTTTATCTTTAATGGCTTAAACATTATTTCAAAACAGCACTTAATTTAGTATCAAATACCTCTCGCTCAGTCGCAGTAAAAGTGTGTCGGAACGAAAGTAACAGACAGACAGGGAGAGTGATAGAAAGAGTAAGAGTGAGAGAGAGGGAGAGACACACAGCGACAGAGAGAGAGTGTGTGTGACAGAGCGGGAGATAGAGTGAGAAAGAGAGAGAGGGAGGTAGCGACAGAAAGAGACACTGACCGAGAGAGAGAGAGAGAGTGCGAGAGAGTTACAGAGTGACAAAGAAAGAGAGTTTCAGAGAGAGAGAGAGAGAGAGAGAGAGAGAGAGAGAGAGAGAAAGAGTGACAGCGACAGAGAGTGACCACTACAGAGAAAGAGAGACAGCGACAAAAAGAGAGAGAGAGAGCAATACAGAGAGAGGGAAAGTGACAGCGATAGAGAGTAAGAGTTAGTCGGCGAAAGGGAGAAGAGCGATAGAGAGGACAGCAATAGAGAGACAGTGGCGGAAAGACAGCGAGGCAGAGAAAGAGAGAGGGAGAGAGAGAGAAAGAGAGAGAGACACACAGCGAGAGTGAGAGACGCGTACACAGAGAGTCTGTGAGAGTGCAACGCTACTAGAAAGAGAGAGAGAGGGGGAGAAGCAGGGAGGATTCGAGAAAAGGAAGGAGAAATACGTGAGAGAGAGGGCGAGAGAGAGAGAGAGAGAGGTGGAAGGTAAATAGAGAGAGAGAGAACCCATTCTCGTAAGTTTCAATTTGAAATTATTAAGAAAGACCTTAATGGAGACCAAATTGAACATTTGACCAACACCTTTCTCCTCCCACCACCAACACTATCCCCATTGTGAGCACCGCTCCACCACGACCATCACCACCGCCTACAAGGTTGTTGTTTTCATTTACTATCGATGTTTTGAGAGCTTTCAATTTGGTTCCCCATTTAGTTTCCATAATTTTCCAATCATAACAAATCGATGACTGTTTTGTTTGTATCGGTTGACTGAATTGAATTGGAGCCACCAGGTTAATGGCGTCGGGGGAGGGGGTGAAGGTGAGAAATGAGTTTGATGGAGGTGATACGAACTGAATAGAAAAATCGTGTTTAAATATATATAAACCTCATCCTGCCGACAATATGTTTAAAATAAAGGGAGAATTAGAATGGGGGTACTCTTAACAACCCCCACCCCTACCTCCTCCATCCCCAGAGTATTGAATAAAATACCATGGCTAGTATCTGATGGCTTCCGTTTCAAATATTGCTTTTGTTTGCCTCCAGTGTTTAACCAATGACAACATAGATTCAGTCACTGGAACATTTAGCAAACAGAATAACAGAGTAATCTGTGTTCACGCTTGACCTGCTTGCCATAATGTGGTGGTTAAGGATGTCGTTTTGAAATAACGCGGTTTCAGTTTCGGTCCAAGAGTAAAGAACTTCTCAGAAGAATTTTTTCATAATGTCAGAGTGACAAACATCGATTTGCGAATGACATTTATTTCATGGAAACTGCGAGGGAGTCAGTGACGTATCTTCAAACTTGTATGTAAACATCTATTTATCTCTCATTCCCCCACTCTCTCACATTTCTCTGTCTTTCTCACTTTGCACCTCACTGACCCTGCCTTTTTATCCCGCCAATCTTTGGCACGCTCTCTTTTTTCTCTCCTCCTTAATTCCTTCTTTCTCTCTCTTCTCCCCCTCTTTGGTGCCTTTGTCCCTCTTTTTCTCTCTCTCTTTGATTCCTTTGCCCCTTTCTTCTCTCTCTTCTCTTCTCACGTGACCGCCGGTCAACTAGCCTTTCGGCTTCTGAGCACCGCCACGACAACACTGACTTTTTCGTCTGCCGTAAAGGCATTATTTTCCAAATACGCCAGCTAAGCTAAGTTGAACTGTCGAAAGTCGAAAGACGCCTGTTGTTTTTGTCCTGTTATTATTATTATTGTTTTTTGTATTTATATTCGTGTGGCATCGTCCGTTTTTCTGTCCTTGTTTCGTATACATTCGATCCTTTTTCCAAGAAATCTAATGCTCGTAGCTTAGTTTTTCCTTGGGGCCGAAATTGCGAGGATGATCCGGTTCTTGACTGAAGATTAGAGGCTTCGAATAACCCGTCCGTTTTTTTGTGTCGTCTATTTGAATGTTTTGCATTCTTGTCCCATTTTGTATTTATATATATATATATATATATATATATATATATATATATATACACACACACACGCATACGCTTGTGGCTCCGCTGGTGACTAATGAGCCAAGCGTCTGATTAGCATCCACACATAATCTTTTCTACTCGAGGCATAAGGTCCGAAAATTTTTGGGAGGGGACCAGTCGATTAGTTCAACCCCAGTACGCAACTGGTTCTTAATTTATCGAACCTGAAAGGTTGAAAGGCAAAGTCGACCTCGGCGGAATTTGAACCAGAACGTAAAGAGAGACGAAATACTGCTAAGCATTTCGCTCAGCGTACTAACGTTTCTGCCAACCCGCCGCCTTACACATCCACAGATATTGCAGACCAAGTTTTCTCCATTCACTGATGGTGCCTTTCCGAACAGCTCGCTTAAGGTGTGCATTAAAAATTTTTTCGAAAATATCCACTCCTTCCGTTACTTGTTTCCTCTATTTGTGGTAATGAGAAGCATTGTTTTCCTACTTGATCTCCCATATTTCCCATGCCGTTAATGAGAACTACATTCAGTCTTTAAATCGTAGTTTTGGTTTCCGATGGGTGTGGTAGGGCGCCGTATAGCATCTGCTTAGAGATCCTTCTGGGATATATGTGAGACACGAATCTTCTCGTCAACTCTTCCAATTGCATTAATTTGCTGCCCATTCGAAACTTTCCAGTTTCTTAATTGTGACCTTTGATCATAAAGTGAAAATATACAAATTCTCACGGAACATATTTCTGCATATATATATATATATATATATAACGAGAGAGAGAGAGAGAGAGAGAGAGAGAGCAAGAGTGTATGAGACGTATTGGTATCTAGAAGACCCAAAGATTGGCAGGTAATACTATGTAAGTGCTACGGACAGAATGTAGTTAAACTCTTGGTTCGATAGTGATACGGGTGAGGAGTCTAATGTGATTCTTGTATTAACGTGCATATATATATATATATATATATATATATATATATATATATATAATATATATATATATATATATATATTAGACAAAATGAGATAGCCAAGCCAAGGCTGTGAGTAGTTTTCGAGATATTTATAAGGAAAAAGATATAGATATATAGTCTTACACCTGTTTCTGGGATATCATGGATATCTCCTTATCAGAGACGATGTGAGATAATTCGAACTCATTTGCCTCTATTTAACCATCTCACATCGCCTCTGTTGAAGAGATAACCATAATATCCTAGAAACAGCTGTAAGACTATGTCTTTTTCCTTATAAATGTCAAGAAAACTATTTACAGCCTTGACTTGGTTGTCTCATTTTGTCATATATATATTAAAAGTAATTAAGTTTATGTCCGGTCATATAGCGACCAATGGTTTCGCATCCACTGCTGAAAGAACCTGACAAAATGACATCAAAAATCTAATTTGTGATTCAAGCTGACCATGTGGCATGTCAGCCAAGTATCTTCTAAAGATTCCAATCTGAATGAAATTTTGATGAAGGGAAATCACGTCGGTGGCGGCTGGGTCTGGCGTTGGTGGTTTGCTTTGTTTAACTCTAAGTCCTGGTCTGTGAATACGTTTGGCCGAGTTCACGATTACGACCAATCGATACAACCAATCAATGTCTGTCTCTGGTTCATTGATAATTCCTCCCACTAGTTTCCACAGCTCCAGAAAAAAACGTAATTAGCGTTGTCCCTACGTCATTGATTAATCCAGGATATTTAATTTAAATGCTATGCACGTTTATGCAAATTAGTTTCTGAATATATTGGATTAGTTGGAGATGAGCAACTTTTTAAGTGATCTGTGTCCAACGTGTAACAATCCTGAACGAGTTTGATGTCGCAGAAACGCAATTCTCTCATTGACAGCAATTACCATTTCATTATTCTTCAAGCGAAACAAAACTAAAGATCTGTTTCATTGCAGGTCAATATCATTAATTATTGATATGTGATTTTGATACAAAGGATTTCAATGAAAATTGGTTCACCTTTCTTTCACTGGCTTCAATTATTAGACTCTGGCTACGCTGACAACGCATTCAAAGATTACAGACGCTCATATCCGTCCTAGTAATTATTACAATTTCGTTATTATTTTAGCGATATTCATTGAAACGCTGGATGACAATCTGACATCAAGTGACATAACAGTTTACACTGATCAACAAAATTACACACATAAAAGAGAAACGCACATGTATACACGCATATAAAGAAACGTAAACACCCACATATGTACACGGACATACATCTGCACGCATTTACACACGCACACACGTATATAGGTGTGCGCACACATATATACACACACATACATGTATACACGAACAGACACAAACACTAGCGTGAACCTACTCCCTTCCAGATATATAGTTTCCAATGCTCATGGTCATAAAGGCATTGGTGCGACTCATGGATGGGGCGGCGTCTTACATTATCTCACAGTTGCTCCAGCCTGGTCAGGTGAAATTAGGACCAATTTTGTGTTGGTAAAACCTCTCTATAGCCTACGTCCTGTGCGCTACATTGGGTGTAGGGTGGGAGCAGCAAGAACTTGGAAATATCTGCTTGCTATGACAAACAGCAATGGAAACCTTGGCACGTGCAACTAAACCACTGTTGCTTGCGAGTGGTGAGCTTTTTGTGTGCGTGCGCGCGCGCGCTGATTATGATGATGATGATGATGATGACGACGAGGACGACGGCGACGATTGCCTCATCTTGTCAGATGATATCAGTTCTACATTTAGAATGATTGTTCGGATTTATTTTCATATCCGATTGGATATGACTTTATACGTCACCATAACACTTTTTGAATGCCAAAACAATCAAGAGAGAGAGAGAGAGAGAGATCTGTATGCCATTGGGTTTATGTGACAAAAGCTTGTGCAACACTTCTGCCAGTCTCTCGGTTGTAGGTTCCAGTGACAAGTATTGCAAGACAACTGGAACTATTCTGACTGCAAGGTTTATATTAGAGAACATTTCTCATCAAAGAATTGCCTTCCCCATGGCCTTTACGAAAATAATAGGGACCTCTTCTATTCCCGGGAAGTCTATTTAACCCATAGAAAGGACCCCGACAGGTACTAGGAGTTCTAATTTAGAACAGACCTGACATTAATGGTAATTAATAGGTGACCCCATGCTTCCCACAACTGAAGAACTCACCAACAGGATCCTCTCCCCTCCATGCAATGTCATACCCACTTCTTGTCTGCGTTCCGCAATAATAAACCTTTCAGAACTTTTTACTTTACTAAACAGTTTGTCGTCACATCAACTCGTTCTACGGGTCACACTATTTGATGCCTGGTGCCGGACCATTCGTTTGTTCATATAATGTTCTCTTCACGCATCACTGAATTTATGTCTCGCAACGTCAAATTCTTATTGTTAGGCTTTTTCTCTTTTCCATTGTTCTCGCCTAATCTCGTTTAGTTTTTCTAGTAAACGTCTGGCTTCGTCCTTTCGTTCTCATGCGTACATTGTCGTGTCAATAGATAAGCGGGGTTACCCACCGATGCCCGAGCGCCAAATACATGGAATAACTTTAAATATGCCAAGTTCTTATGAAGTCATTTTATGCGCAAAAATGTAGAATATATTTTATTTTTCATTTTAATGTAGATAAATTGAATAATGTTCAGATTTCTCAGATGTATGAAGCTTTCGATCCTACTTTTCTCATTTTAATTTCGTGACAAAACAAAAAGAAAAAGAGAATTATCTTGATAAAGAAGAACTTTGATAAAAATCCTGGTTAAAAGTAGTTTTTTCATCAAATGAAAAAATTGTGCAAGAGAAATTAATTGGAACTGTAGAAAAGAACCCAATATTTTCAATATTGTATCTCATTGTTCGTTTATTCTTTTATTATCACATCTCTAGAAATTTGATAAATAAAAAGAAAATGTGATGTGGAATAAAAAGGAATTATATTATTCAGAAAGTTATGCGGAGCCGATGTCAGAATGGGGAGGAGACGGAATTGTTGTTACATTCGATAAAGTATTTCTGCAAAATTTGAAAAATTATACATTTTCAAATTTTAAGGAAAACAACTCTATTAGAGAGACAGTCTATTTGGAGAGGACAAACAATTCTAAAGTGTAATGAAAGTTGACGTTTTAGTAATTAAACAACGGATACGAGAAACAAATTTAGGTCAAATATTCTCCGAATTTGGAAACGTATGAGCCCTCCTTAGGAATATCCTCCTTAGGAACGGGCCCTCCTTAGGAATGTCCGTATCGAATTGAACGTTTTGGGTAATGATCCGCTTAGAATAACTTTTCCATAACGAAGAGATCATTGCAAATAGAAAAAAACTAAAGGGGACATAGAAAGACACATGTCAATAGGGATACAACACTAAACGTGTTTATATGGTTGACCATGCGCATAACGATGAAATATAAATATTATCCTAGAGCTACTCTATCTGTCTTTCTCTCATTTTCTCCTTCTTTCTCTGTTCCCTCCCCCCTCTCTCTCTCTCTCTTTCTCCCTACATCTCTCTTCACTCGTTTTCTTTCCCGCGCTCTCTCTAAAGTGATGTAAAGTTGAATTATATATGAAACACTGAACACAGTAAAATTCCTTGTTTAAAATCATTTTAATTTATATCTTCAAGACGAAAGGTAGAACATAATTTTAAAAGACTAGCATATCATTTAAATTTATTTAGGAATAGATGAAGAACAGGAACTTAAGAGGACTAATATGGTCCCTTAAAGATAGGAGCCAGAGCTTTACGTCGGAGTGGAAGATAATTAGCACGGCTAAAGCGTAGAGAATAGGGAGAAAATAAATATGAGTCATATATAGAAGACCTGTACCAAATCTTTGCACAAAGGCACAAATTACTTAATAGCGAGCCGGAACAGGCCCAAAGATGCTTACATAAGCATAGCAGTACCTTTATGAAATTTAACATACGTTTTAGATAACTCGAAAGAAAAGATAGAAGCACATATCCTAATCTTCCCAACTACATGGCTTTTTCTTAACCAAGATAACTATATGTATATATATATATATATTATATATATATATCCTTTCTAGGAGCCAGCATAATTGACACCACAGCTACAAAAATGTCTGAATAACTAAGAACATAAGATGGGACTGAACCACCCTAAGCTAAAATACATTACAAGAACTTTAGTGGGAAGTAAGCTTATTAAGTAGCCTTCTACTACAATACACAAAGAAGCCTGCCAAAACGGTAACATAATCTAGTTAGACAGAACGCTGTCTTTGGGCAGGAAATGTGAAACAGTGGTCAACCACACTTGTTTACAGGCAGATCAGATTTTAGATTCAAAACAACCTCCCCTCATTTTCTCCTGAACCTTAACCAATAATGAACTGACTGAATTTAGTTAGCTTCGAGCCAAACTGGTTGAAAGACTGAACGAAGTTTCAAAGAAAATTATGCCCGGTTGCATATGCAACAGCCCATACTCTGTGCAATGGAAACATGTGTAGGTTGTTGCAACCATAAACATATACAGCATGGCATTGTAAAATAAAAGGAAATAAACTCTGATGATGTCCCAGTTTCCATAGTCTCTATCGTTATAATTATTGCTTATATGTGCGGAGTGGGGGTGTATATAGAAAATCGATGTTGGATTGCTTATGTACCATTAGAAAGCGATTCAAGAAAAAGAGCTCAATGGAATAAGAAGTAGAATTGAAAATAAGTAGTGGGGTTGATTTGTCGGACTAAAACCATTTACGACTGTTCCCTATTATGGCTGCAGTCCAATGAGTGAAGCAAGCAAAAGATACGGAAATATATGAAATGATAGTCCGAATAACTGAGCGCAGCATTATACAAATATAAGTATAAAAGTGAAGCGATTGAAGAATAAATTAATTTCTATCTACCGATAAGTTTTCACTAGAATTTTAATAATGCCAGTGTTTACATATGATATAAATGTGTGTGTGTATATATATATATATATATATATATATATATATATATATATATGTGTTTGTGTGTGTGTGTGTGTGTACATGAAAACTACAAATATAGCCCGAATACCCAGCACGTACACGCACACACACAATAATAATAATAATAACAATAATAATAATAATAATAATAATAATAATGATGGACGTGACAGAAGCTGGACGTGTTTTTCGCTGCTCTGACCTGTCACCAGCTAATCCAGCAGGACAACTGAAAAAACAACTGTAAAAAACTGGAAGATCTACTGTTTTCTGTGAGTAATTTGAATTTCCCTCAAAATAAGTTAAGGAACTTCCATATCTACAGCTTTGGACATACAAACGAACACCTAACAAAAAATTTAGAAACATAAATATCTCCAATTTTTTGTGAACATTTTATCGTCCCTTCTTCCTTGACTATCAGAATATGTAAAAATGCCTTTTAATGTAACAACACAATTAAATGCACGATAAAAAATTATGGAATTAAGCACCTGCAAATATATACAAACTGCACAACTACAAAAACTGTAAACCACAGCAAAATTTTTAAAAATAAAAAATTCGCAAAGAAAAAGAAATTCAGAAATTCAAAAACCCAACAAGATGAACCCGCTCTTCCTCCTACTGTCCCCAAAGACTGGAATATCTACAACTCCCTGTAAATATTTTAAATCCCCCTCAAAATAAAATAAGTTGGAAACTTACATACCTACAGCTATCGAACACACAAACGGTCAGCTTAAAATACAAAAGAATCTTTAATATCTACAACTAATGTGCGACAACGTATCCTTTTCTCTCTCCCTGAGTATTCGAAAATGTAAATATCATCCTCCTTTTTATTCTAAGAACACTATCATTTCTCTCTGTGCAGTCATACAAAAGACCATATTTAGTAAATCTTAGAACTTGTTTTCTTTTCTTTTTAGCTCTCCCTGAGCATTCGAAAATGTAAACATTCTTCTTCCCATTGCAAAAGTCTTATTGCATTTTCCAAATGGACAGACAAACGAACATCTCAAGAATACTTGAATATATTACCCAAATACGTAAACACAACTTTTATTGCAACAACAAAATTGAATTCAGAAATTTAAAAAATCATAGACGTGAATATCAGATAATATGTGTGTATGTATACATATACATATGTGTGTGGGTATATATATATATATATATATTTTGTTTTTCTTCCTACCATTAATTACAAATATAACAAGGTGAATTGCTTTTCAAGGCAGCGCTGGTACTAGTAAACAGGTTTGACCTCTCCTGACCTAAAATGTCATTTGTCTCTTTGGCTGACCTCTCCACCATCTGCTGAATCTATTTATAGACCTATAGAACATGACCTCTTTACCAAATGCTAACCAACTATTCCCTCAAACAATGGTAGTATTGGTGGTGATGGTGATAATGATAAAAATAATAATAATAATAATAATAATAATAATAATAATAAGCTACTGCTGTGACTACACATAAAACAATATCATTGATGATGATGATCATCATGATGATGATGATGGTGATGGTGGTAATAATGATAATAATAATAATAACAATAATAGCTGACAGATCCTTTTTTTTCCCGTATTTTATTCTGATTTTTTCGAACTAACACATGTAGAGTGAACCTTTCATAAGTTTAAAAAAAGGAAAAAAAAAAGAAAAAAGAAACTATGTTCGAAGATAAATCTATCAACAAAAAAAAAATACAGACGAATACAGATCTGCTGGCCTTAAGAAGCGGTGCTACGAACAATGTTTACATGCAGAGAACCCTAAACTGACAGATCCGTCTCCTAATGTAAGAGTCGAAGCTCGTCATGCTTCAATGTCAACAATACAAACTACAAACCGCATTGGTCGTCGCGCGGATTCCAAAAGACCACGTACCCGAAAATTGAACCAAATTCTGATTGAAAAATCAGCTACTGGTTCAAATCTTTCCGACACACAGGAGCTGGACGTACCCCACAACCGGAATATTCCAACAGATGGCCATCCGTGCCCGTCACCAAATAATCAAAAGAAAAAGAAGGAAAAATGGTCTAGGGAAGATAATAAAGAAGTTCTTGCGGCATTCTACCATGCCATATATTTCCCCACAGATAAATCTAACACTGTACAAACATACTTAAACTGGAGACAGAAACACCCTGAAGCAAGACCCTACATAGACAGTAACAAGCTTGCCAACGTCAGAAGAAACATTATATTAAAAAAATTACAGACTGAAGTAGAGATTGATCAAATTAGACAAGTAGTAACGGATAAAATGAACGAAGCTGCAGTTAAAGAAGATAATACAGAGGAAATAATTATAGACCAGCCCAGGACTGATAAAAACGAAGTAATGTTTGAAAGAGTTAGTATAAGTGATAGGCAATGATGCCACCATAGAAACCATCAAGCAAAAGGTATCTGCTAAAGCTGCCCGCATAGCGAGGTATGAAAAGTGTGTTAGATTCTTCAAGGATAACAACATGTTCAAAAATAACCCCAAAACTTTTTACAGGAAGATTGGAAAAACACCAGTTACTGTGCAGAGATTTTGGAATAAAATTTGGGCAGAAGAAAAAACACACAACGAAAAGGCCCCCTGGATTGATGGAATATCTACAGAACTGGACTCCTTAGAAGAGCAAAAGTGGGAGGGTGTCAAGGTAGAAGATATAAGATCTGCTCTCAGGAGGTCAAGCAAATGGAAGTCTCCAGGAAAGGATAAAATGGTTGAATGCCTTCCCAGAGAGCCATGGACTGCTAACAGAACTGTACAATGATGTTTTGTAACACCCTAGTAGGATGTCTCCTTGGCTTGTTAATGGGTTAACATTCCTGCTTCCAAAAAGTGAAGAAACAAATGAACCAAAAAACTATAGACGATCTATGTATAAAGCGCTAACATCTCTCCTGACGGAATATACCTATAATTTTTTTGATAGACAGCAGCATATTCCCAAATGAACAGAAAGGATTTAAACGTGGATCCTATGGTTGTAAAGACCAACTACTCATCAATAAGATGATCTTAGAAGATTGTCACAAACGACACAAAAACTTATCAATAGCCTGGATAGACTATAAAAAGGCTTTTGACAGCCTACCACATAGCTGGATTAAGAAATGCCTGGAAATGTATAAAATAGCACCTACTCTGCGAAACTTTTGACTGTAAGTATGAGATCATGGAGAATCACATTAACTTTGAACAGTGACAATGAATCTCTAAATGCTGGTGATGTAAAAATTTCATGTGGCATTTTCCAGGGTGACTCACTATCACCACTCCTCTTTTGTTTAGCCTTAATACCTCTCTCAAAATTACTCATTGACGCGTCGTACGGATACAAAATGTTTGATAAAAATATAAATCATCTCATTTACATGGATAATTTAAAGCTCTTCGCAAAAAATGACCAACAACTCAAGGGCTTACTAGAGATTGTTAAATAATTCAGTAATGACATCAGAATGCAATTTAGCCTCGATAAATGTGCAAAAGCTACCTTTATCAAAGGAAGAATGACAGAAACACCTAACGTTAACCTTGACCAGCAGAATGTCATAAAAGAATTAGACCCAGCGGAGAGCTACAAGTACCTAGGGGTAATTGAAGGGGACGGAATAAGGCATTCAGTGATGAAGGAAAGGATCAGGTGAGAATGTTATCGCAGAGTAAGAGCAATACTCAAGACAGAGCTGAATGCGAGAAACAGGATCGAAGCGATCAATGCTTTAGCCATACCAGTCGTGACTTACAGTTTCAATATCGTTAACTGGTCAATTACTGAAATATGTAATTTTGATAGAAAAATACGAAAACTGCTGACAATGCATAGAATGCACCATCCTAAGGCAGATACAGAACAACTTTATCTGCCAAGAAAAGAGGGAGTCCGTGAACTTTTACAACTGGCAATAACAATGAAGATTGCTACAATTGGCCTAGACACCTACCTGAAAAACTCTGAGGATTGGATGTTAAAACTAGTCTCAAAACATGAAAACAAGTAAGCATCATGCTCAGTAACAAAATAGGCAAAGGAATATCTAAGTGAATTCCGAATACAACCAATTTCGGAATTAGACATACAAGAAACAAGCACAGAAAAAGCTAAGCGCATGAAAACCCGTGCTAAAACTGCTGCCTTAGATATTTTGAATGATAAATGGCAAGAAAAACCTCTCTATGGCAAATACCCAAAGAGAGCGAATAATGCAGATGTTGACAAAGCCCTGGCCCATCAATGGCTAATGGCCTCTGGCTTAAAATCTGAAACAGAAAGGTTTATTATAGCAGCTCAAGATCAATGCCTACCAACAAGGAACTACCAGGCCAACATATTAAAGAAAAGCAGTCGCCCAACATGTCGTGTATGTCAACAACAAAAGGAAACCATTGATCATGTTGTCTCCAAGTGCAGTCTTCTAGCGCCTACAAAGTATCTCAACAGGCATGATAGGGCTGCACAATATATTCACTGGGTAAGTTGCAAAAACCTGGATTTGCCCCATGAAAAAAACTGGTGGGAACACAAACCACCTCCAGTGCTTGAAAATGACTAGATCTCACTCCTCTGGAACTTCACCATTCAAACTGACAGAAAGATAGATGCAAATAGGCCAGACATCATATTGAAAGACTTCGGTCAAAGAACATGCCTCCTCATTGATATGACTGTCCCAATCGATATAAACGTATCTGTCAAGACCTACCAAAAACTGAGCATATATAAAGATCTTGAAATAGAAACCAGCAAAATGTGGAACCTGAAGACTAAAACAATACCTGTTGTCATAGGTGCCCTGAGAATGATAGCGAAAGGGGCTGATTGCTACCTAACTCAGATACCAGGAAACCCCAAAATGGCAGAAATTCAAAAGATAGTGCTCATGGGAACTGCTCATATCCTACGCAAAATACTTTCTATGTAATCTCAAATATATGGCACACTAGGTATAACAACAACATGAACTTCCAACCTGTTGTCTCTTGAGGTATATGGGTGAGACTTGGAGCCAACTTGTACAAATATAAAGCAAAAGTCAAACATAGAATAATAAAAATAAAAATAATAATAATAATAATAATAATAATAATAATCTGATAACAAAAGAATGAGACCTCGATATTAGATAAATAGAGGATTATTTGTATGTGTTATAATTTAGAACGCACAGTAAAAGGTTGTCATTATAGTACTCGGAGTTTCGAATGTCGGAACGAAGAGCCACGATGCATTCTCGTCGGCTATCCGCTCTGACGTTCGAAACTCCGGTTACTATAATGACAACACACATATATAGATATTACATTTACGGAAGGGTAACATACACCACCACCACATTACGCAACACAACGACTAAGGGCAGAAGGGAAGGAAAAAGTGATAGACATACAAAGAGCATAATACATAAAACCCATGAATGCACATACATAGGATGAAATACAAGAAAGAGATAAACAAGCAAACAGATGAAAGAAAGAACAAAACTATAAAAACAACACGCACACAAACAATGTAGTGATCAAACCAACACAAACACACACAAAAAAAAAAACACAGACTCGCGTACACATGCTACGAACGTGCACACACACACACAGATACTGATGGAAATACGTGCGGAGACAAACATACACGTCATAGAAAGATAGAATAGACTAACAAGAAGAGGCGAATACTCGTGAGATTGTAGAGTCGCCAGACTATGGACATAAGATAAAATACGAACAATAATAAACGAGAGAAGAACGAATATCCAGTGCGTGTGCTCATTTGCCGATAAAAAAAATGGCCATCCCGAATTATAACACTACATATTGTGTGTATATATATATATATATATACATACACATGCAGAAATAGAGATTTTTAAACCAATAAAATGGAATGAAAAGGTTTTAATTACAAAACCAACAATTGTTTCTTTGCAGTGGTAACAGCAGTCGGTTGCTGGTTTCGATCTTATCATTCGATTACATAAAACATTCTAGAAATAGTTTTAAAAATATGATCCAGCAATACAACAGCAGATTGATGCCCACTTCTGCCATGATTAATGCAATTCCGTGTTTTCCGCTGAAGAGGATAACAACGAAATATGTCAGTACTATTTCATGTGAGATTGGCAAAATATCGCACTTTGGCAGACAATCGAGATTATTGGTCCACGGATAATTATTTGTAAAATAATGATGTTATTGGAGTAAATATGTGTTGGTTGTGTTAATTACTGTCTAGTTTAGGCACAACCAACACATATTTACATGAATTTTATTAAGTCGAATAATTATTAAGATGAAGTTAATGAAACAAATACCGCCATGTCACTTCAGGTGATGCAATGTGGAGACAGAAAGAGAGAGAGAGAAAGAGAGAGAGACAGACAGACAGACAGACAGAGAGAAAGGCAGGGAAAGAGATATAAGTGAAAGGAAAAGATCGATTGAGACAAAGAGAGTAAGTGGAAAGTGACAGAGAGAGAGAGGGAAAAATTAATCACCCTCATGCCTTAACTGTTCGTTTATTTATCGGTCCCAGGACGATGAAATTTAAAATTGTTACCGGTAGAATTCGATCTCAGCAAGACACTTTATGCGACGCGCCAAAATTTCTGCAAGTACCTCGTTCATGTTTCTAACGAAGTGACACAAGACACAAATCGTGAATAATTCCATAAAATGTGTGTGTGTGTGTGTGCTTGTGTGTATATTTATATATGTATATGCATTACAGTATACATACATGTGTGTCGGTGTGTGTACAGACACACAAATAACTAAATTTACGATGACGCAGCGACATTGCAATATGATGGCTAATCTAATTTTTAACCAAATAACAAGATGCCAAAATTAATCACATTCATAATCTCGACTAAAATTGGAACGATACAGAGGAGGACATGGTCGTCTTTCTTTGATTTACTCTTGAAAATAGCTCAGAAAGTCTGCAAATACCTTCTCTCATCATTGATTCTCTCTCGCTCTCTCTCTCTCTCTCTCTCTCTCTCTCTCTCTATATATATATATATATATATATATATATATATATTATATATATATATATATATGTAAAATCAACTTTTCTTTTATTCTCCCCCTCTCTACACTATTCTCTCCAATTTATCCACCGCAATGGCTCTCCTGTATGTCGTTCACTTGTACTCAAACTGCTTCAATATATATATATATATATATATTATATATATAATATATATATATATATATATATGTATATATATATATATGTATATATATATATATATATTATATATATATATATATATATATGTATATATATGTATATATATATATATATATGTATAATATATATATATATATATATATGTTATATATATATATATATATATATATATATATATATATATATATATATATATATGTATATATATATATATATATATATATATATATATAAAGAGAGATAGATAGATAGATAGATAGATAGATAGATAGATAGATAGATATAAAGGCGAAGACCTGCAACTATCAACACATACTAAATTGTTGTTTTAGTTGTGCATTTTGTTGTTGTTCTGGCTGCCATACCTTGTTATTTGCGTTGTTGTTGTTGTTGTAACAGTGGTAGTTGGGAAGCCGTTACAATTTGGTTTGTTAACAAGAAGAAGCTTCGCAAGGAACATTGCAGATTAGGGCGAACAATTCAACAATAATCAACGCTACTGCTACGAGACATTAAAATGACATGATTTCGCAGAAAGTTTAAAGTGCGTGAATCGCTTTATAATAATAAATGCTACAACGAAAGGTAACCCCACCCACTGATGTGTATATATATATGTATATGAACTCACAAACAAACACACATATCATACAATTATATTGATCCAAACAACTATAAATGTGTGGTACGAGAAAATTTAATAAAAATGATTGAGGTATATCTCTCTATATATAAAACTGAGAATGTGTGTCTGTCTGTCTGTGTGTTTTCCTAAAACTTGAGAACTACACAACCAATTTCATTCAAATTTTACACATGCCTTATTTAGGGTCCAGGGAGCGTCATCGGCAAAAAAATGTTGAACTTCTTGCCGGGGCGAGCCCATAGCATTATCATATCTTCACTATTTCTGTATTACGTGTTAAAAGTGAAATAAAAACATTTCTAAAATTTATGTCAGATACTTTCACTTTAACAATAAAAAATAGAGATAATAATAACAATTGAATTATAAGTAGTAACAATTAAAAGTACAACTAGCAATTGGTATAAAATTGCATCAATGACTTGAACTTGAATAAGTGGTTTCACATGAATGGGAATAAATTAAAAATAAAATTAGCGTGCAGAAATGGAATAGTCCATGTGGAGCTGTGCACATACACTTTACCACGGCTTTTACATTAAATTATCTGCTAATTAGCTAGCATTAAGTATCTATATGAAGTTTAGCTGTATGTAATGTCTGTTTACTCGAACATCCGCTTCTACTGAGTACTGCTGTTGGTTTATTTATTATACATGAAGGACTATAGCTTCAACTGCGTACTGCTTTTTGATTCACCGTAAGGTTTATTGTTATAATTATTACTGTTTAACTATTGTTATCACGTTTGTTGGTTCCTCGTAAGGTAAACGTTGTTGTGTTGCATTTGTTAAATGATTGTAAACCGTAACCCTCCCCCTTTGGGAGAAGGAGCTTTGGCTATTGTTTAAAAATTGAATTGTGTCCCCGCTTGGGGAAATTGACAATATTTTCACCGTTTATACGGAAGCATTTTTGTTAAAATGCCTTCGACAGAAAAAAGTCCAAAATTGAATCGGCGGGCGCGAACTCGTTAAAATTAAAATGGAAGAAATACAAACCTATTTCGGATTGATCATCGACAAAGACGGTGAATCTACGATAATATCACCAAACGAAATAAAAAATTAAATTAAAGTAAAGTAAAGTCTATTGTCTATAAAGTATACAATGTAGAGAAAAAAAAGATTTGAACACCTGGAGGAAAGCACCATTGAAAAGTGTCTTGGTGCGACTATGAAAGATATCAAGTATCTAACCATAGGCGGTAAATTCGCCACAATAGAAGCAAGGTTCGAGTCAACGGAGCGTGCAAGGGAGTACTCGACTCGAACCTTGCAAAGTGGAAATATTTTATTTTACTTTTATATCTGGGACGTAGGACGTCCCGGATAAAAATTAAAAAATGTCCCCCAGAAGTAGAGGTAGGCTGGATTGAAGCCACACTTCTATACAAGAGGGAGGACAAGATACAATTGATCGAAATTGCAAGAGACGGGCCTACAATACCAGTCTGTTATATATTTTGAGTATTGTTGAGTATATCACTAGCGATATCAAGATATAACTTCGTATTTGGTATTTTATGTGTAGATGT
>NC_043017.1:14884271-14914271 GCF_006345805.1 Octopus sinensis | reverse complement strand
GGCAGTGTTGTTGTTGTTGGTGGTCTTTATGATTGTCATTGCGGTGGTAGTGGCGGTGGTGGTGATGTTGGTAGTGATGTTGATGTTGGAGTTGTTGGTCGTGTTGTTTTTTTTGTTAATGATGGTGATGGCGGAGTTGTCAAAGTTGATCGATCTCACCATTATAATCAAAGGGTTCCAACCGTACCCACCCCGCCCTTCAAACACCATATCCCATGTGTTTGAAAAGTTAGGAGGATATAACAGAAAGAAGATTTGGCTACTATGTCAAGCTGAGCTAGCAACCACGTAGTAACACACAACGGTTAATCACAGCCCTTATTTAGGTCTGGTCAGCACCCAGCAAGAAATCCTTTGATCAATGTCCAACTTGCTGTGACCATTCTGTCTTTTTCCAGTGTTCATGGAACCCAAGATCACATTGTTTAACATGGAGTGGGGTTTAGGCGAATTTGGTTGCTTTTTCTAGCAGGTCGAACGGCCCTGTAGAGGCTCTTTCGTTAGCTTGCTGTCACATTATTGTCGTTGATGTTGCTGTTTAAGTGGTAGGCAACAGTAGAACCAGAAGAGAGAAAGAGAGGTGAACATCTGACATGGATCTACGATTGTGAGGGCTATTAGAGGCCCTGTTGAGTACAAAGTGAAGACCTTTTGTAAAAAGTTACCATTCTTTTATAAGCGATTCACTTCTTTTATACTCTTCTTATACACACAAATGCATTTTGTATAATGTAAACAGATGTATGCAGCAGTAGATTCTCTATGCAAACGTTTCGTATATTTTATGCAATAACGATGACTCTTTTATAATTATTTGCTTTTTCTTTGATTGCAAAGCTGAAGCAAATATTTTTTACATGTATTTTATCTCACAAAGAGGTTTAAAAAGGAAGCTGCCCGTTTCTGTTGGGAATTGGTCGTTTTAAGACTCACAGCCATCAATACTAACAGATCCTCGCCTGGTTAGAAGTGTGGACACCGGTGTTGGAAGAAGAGTGATGATGATGATGACGACGACGACGACGACGACGATGATGATGATGATGAGGCGGAGGGGAGGAATAAAAGTAGTTATAAGAGAAGTGAAGCGTATCCTTTCTTTTTATGAAACGTTTCATTGTTATTTCGTTGAGTGTGAAAACGTGTCCGCCATTTCTAAAAGTTTCTATTAATATTTTAATATTTGTTTAGCATCCATATTATATTTATTATTATCCATATTATTATTATTATTATTATGATTACCAAAAGCATCACCACCACCACTACCATCATTATCATCATAGTCATCATTATCATCATAGTCATCACCATTATAATGAATACTTAGTTGTGCATTATCATATTTCATGAATTTTCCCTTCCATTATCGTTTGACAAAAGGATATATTCATTATTATCCTTTTTTATTATTGTTATTTTGTTGTTGTACTGTTGTTGATGTTGTTATTGTTCCTGCTGGTGTTCATTATGCAGATGGTCACATTTTGAAAGAAGACTGTTCTATGAAAATGGCGACTAAAAATCAATAATGATACATTCACTTAGCCAAGATGGAGAAAATTAAACATAATGCTCTTTCTAATATTTATATATATATATGTAGGTTTTATAATGTTTATCCTTTGTCATACATCAGTTGTATACCTGAATGTATGTTGATACTAATCTGCTTTCGCTGTTGGTTTAGGAGGGGGGGGGCTGCTTTTTCTTTTGCCTTCCATTTTTGTTTTTAGTTTTTAGTTTCAGCAATATTTTTGTTTTTTGGCGAAGACTGTTGAGTTCCTGTTGTGTTTGTGTGTGTGCATGTGTGTGTATGTCAGTGTGTATATTTGTGAGTGTGTGTTTATGCCTCTCAGTATATGTCTATTTTTCCCTCTTTATCTCTTTCCTCTCTGTCTCACTCTCTCTCACATATATATATATATATGTGTATAGGGAGAGAGAGAGAGTGACATGTCCATATATGAATGCCTACCTATATGCAGATATATGTATGTGCATATATATATATATATATATATATATATATATACAGGGCTATACATACACACATACACATATGTGTGCACGAATATATACATATATGTATGCACGCATGTATATATATACACACACACACACATGTACATACCTGATTACATATATACACGCACGGGATGCGTTCAGTTTTCTTTTTTTATTACAATATGCAGGGTGTTTCGTCAAAAAAGATATCTCAAGAGAAATAAAGATAATATACCACGCGCGCATAGCACACCTACACCCACACGAGTGTGTGTGTGCATTTCTTGCTTATATTCGCATATATATATATATATATATATATATATATATGTATGTATGTATGTATAAGTATATATATATATATGTATGTATGTATAAGTATATATATATATATATATGTATGTATGTATAAGTATATATTATATATATATATATATATGTATGTATGTATGTATAAGTATATATATATATATATGTATGTATGTATAAGTATATATATATATATATGTATGTATGTATAAGTATATATATATAATATATATATATATATAATATATATATATATACACATATGCGAATCGAGAAATGGAGTAAACAGGCTTTAATCACTTATCTCAACAATCGTTCCTTTGCACGCACATGTGTGAGTGTGTCCCCGTCTGTACTATATTCTATATATTATATAGATTCTTTTACATATTTTTCTTAATTGTGTTAATCATTTGACTGCAACCATGCTGGAGCACCACCTTAAATGTGTTTTAGTCGAGGAAATCGACCCCACGTCTTATTCTTTGAAAGCTTAGTATTTATTCTGTGGATCTGTTATGCCGAGCAACTAGATTACGGGGACTTAAACACACCAGCATCGTTTGTCAAGCAATGGGGGGGGGGACTAACATAGGCACAATGACACACTCATAAATATATACATGCTTACACACACTTATACATACATACATACATACATACACACACACATGTGTGTGTGTGTATGTGTATGTATGAGTGTGTGTAATATGATGTAATATTTATCAATTAAAAATTCGTTGGAAACAGCTGTAGTGGATTGACACATTATCCACGTGTTGTTGTTGTGTGTATATATATATATATACATATGTGTGTATGTATGTGAATGTTTGTGTGTACTCGCTCAACAATATAGTTTCGTCTTTCCTATTCTATAAATTCATACTTATAAATAGATTTAAACAGATTTTTAGCAAACATTTAAAGCATCGAGACGCATCATACAGCGGTGGCTTGTCACATGACGTGATGTCAACCATCCTTCGTTGCATATCACGAGAAGAGACGCAAACATTCGATACTACGTCTGCAGCAATAGATTTATTTTGATTTCTTTATCCGTTCGTTATCGTCGTTCGTTTTTTCTTTTATGATGATATTCAGATAAACATATATTACACAGCTTCAAACTGTTTCTGTACAAAATTATCCCTGTGGTGTCATTAGATTTCAAACTAAACTATTTCCCTTTTCTTGTGCCAGGTATATGTGAAGAAAGAAAATTATAATCGATGTCTCTTTCTTTATGCTTGAAAAATCTCCTATGTCGTTGTAATTTTTTCTACTATAGGCACAAGGCCTGAAATTTTTGGGAAAGGGACCAGTCGATTAGATCGACCCCAGTACGCAACTGATACTTAATTTATCGACCCCGAAAGGATGAATGACAAAGACGACCTCGGCGGAATTTGAACGCTGAACGTAAAGACAGACGAAAGCACTTCGCCCGGCCTCCTAAAGTTTCTGCCAGCTTGCTATCTTATCTGTTATATTCGTCTCCTAAGTGATATTACTGCTAGGCCTGCATGAGACACTTTCAAGCAATTTGTGCAATTACATTTGTAGAATAGAAACGCTTGTTGGTATAGAGAATAGTTTCCATATCATTTAATTTTAGTTCTATTGAAAACCTACTAGAAATAACAGCTAAACCTTCCTTAAATTTGCAACTTTCTACAGAAAAAAAAGATGTATTTTCAATGTTGTCATTAAAAGAACGGAACGGTCACCACCAGAGTGCGTTTCATCACTCATCTTTATCTGGTGAGGGCTAAACAGCAACAACAACATTTTGTATTATCATAAACAGCTGCTCATGTTACTGTTTAGCCCTAGGCCATCCTTGCTTCCCCAGACCTGTGATGAAAAATAAATTACATTCATAAATATCTCGTCTTATATTGAGATTCAGTCAGTGTAGAATTACGTTATGTAATGTAATCTTGTTTTAAAATATAATCTATAATTGAGAAATGTAGCTGCTATTTCTAACTGATCGAGATACCACATAGAAAATGTGGAATGCTATAGTTGCTTTTCTGTAATTGGTCAATGCTTTGTCATTCTCAGCAGACATCCATTGAAGACGCTCCAGCTGTAGGATCATCCTGTAGTTGTTTATATAACAAAGGTAAAAAAATGATTCCTTCAAAGGGGTGTAAAAGACAGTTGAATACCACAAAAGTAGGGATACAAATACAAATTACGAATAATAAATCGTTTCTCCGTCGTTTATATCTGTATATTCCCCTTATTATTTACTCGTGTATATTACTATAGATTCTGTATGGTTTGTTCAATGACAAACAAAGGAGCTTTTTAACGAGTAGTGCCAGATTTCTTGAATCCTTATATCAGGATTTATATACATATATATCATACAACACATACAACAGCCAGTGTGCCATTCCATTTGTAAGAGGGCAAGGTGTGGCTTGGGATAAATTTAGCTGTTATATTTAGCAATTCGACTAGCTGTGCATACGTTTGCAACAGTGATTGGATAATTGGATGTAAATATTCACAACAAGATAGACTGAGCTGTAAATAGTGTCCACGTTTTAATCATAATAGAAGATACTTTTTACACATATCCAAGTCCACCTAAGAAACGTACTTTATGCGATTGTCACAAACTATCCATAATTCATCAACTGTCTTTTGTTTAGGCATCTGTTCAGTGATATTTACATATCTTCCGTGGGGTACCCCATTCTGATTCCACCCCAACATTTCTGGCCCTCTGCCGATGTATGGCCATCATTACTAATTCTTGGTTGGTTACATTTATAAATTAACAGATTCACAAACGGTGACAAGAGGAACTGAAGAATTTGATATGGAATAATAGCAATGAAAGAAAGACAGAACGAGATAGATAGATAGATAGATACTACAAAAGCAAGGGAGAGATACGTGAGAGAACGGAAGACTTGACATGAGAATAAAATAGAAAAAGAGAGTAAATCGAAGTATCTAAAATGGTTGACATTAGTAAAAAATATTACATGATGATACAATTTTATAATTTTTCCGGTGAGTTGTGAAAAATATTCAAAATATTATCTTATTCTTATATTCGCAATTTATTCAACGCTAATATATTACATATAAAACGTTATATAAATATTGATAAAGTATGCTATGATATCTGGCGTATAATTTATTTTATGGATTATATTTTATAAAGAAGTGTTCATATATGTATATATATATATATATATATATATATATTCTTGTCCTAATTGTTCTTTCTCTCGTGCGCCTTTGTGTCGTCCATCTGTTCAAATGTTTTATTGTCCTCTATTGCGTTTTTGTTCCATTTTGTATGTGTGTGTGTGTGTATACGAGGGACGTTCAATAAGTAATGCCTCTGACCCATTTGCAGTTGTTTGATCTAGCTGAAATTTTGCATGTGCAATCATTTATATCTCTATAGAGTAAGTGGCAAATTACAGCTCTGAATTAATTGTGGTTTCTGATTTACAGGTGTTTGAACCGAGTCAAGTGTGAAATGGAGCCTGTTGAGTGTCGAGCAGTGATCCGGTTTTTGTATTTGAAAGGACGCACACCACGGGAGACTTTTGATGAAATGAAAGTAACTTATGGTGATGATTCCCCATCATATGACCTTGTAAAACGCTGGCATCGTGAATTCAAACATGGTCGGAACTCTGTGGAAACAGCTCCCAGATCTGGTCGCCCCCTTCTGCCATTGATGAGGCATCTGTCCGTCAAGTTGAGGCTGCCATTTTGGAAGATCGACGCATAATTATTCGCCAAATAGCCCATGAGGTCCAGATTAGTACCGGGTCTGTGGAAACTATCATTCATGACCATTTGCATATGCAAAAGGTGTCTGCCAGATGGATTCCCAGGTTGCTCACGCCTTTCCAGAAGCAAGAACGCGTCGAGTGCTCGAGGGTGAATTTGGAAATGTGCCAAGAAGATGAGTCAAAATTTTTCAAAAGACTGATTACACAGGATAAAACCTGGGTCCATCACGATGATCCAGAGACCAAAGCTCAGTCAATGCAGTGGAAGCACCGTGACTCACCCCCTCTAAAGAAGGCAAGGGTGCAGCCCTCCGCTGGCAAGGTCATGCTCACAGTCTTCTGGGACCAGGACGGAGTAGTGATGACAGATTTCCTGGCAAAGGGTACCACAATTGCAGGAGCCTATTATGCTTCACTTTTGAGGAAATTAAGAGAAGTTATCAAAATCAAGAGGCGGGGCAAGATCAGCAAAGGCATCCTTCTCCTGCAGGACAACACTCCAGTCCACAACTCGCTTATCGCCAGATCAGAAGCACAGGCGTATGGCTATGAACTCCTCCCCATCCCCCCTACTTTCCTGACCTTGCACCCTCTGATTTTCACCTCTTCCCAATCATGAAGTTGTTTTTGAAAGGAAAGCGTTTCCCAGATGATGCAGCCTTGATTTCTGAAGTCACGTTGCGGTTGGAGGACCAAGCTGGGTTCTTCTACAAAAACAGTCTCCAGAGCCGCATCAAACGATGGGAGAAATGCGTAACTCTGAGTGGTTCCTATGTAGAAAAAGACTAATAACTGTGCCAAGTTTCGTTGCTCTACTGCTATGGGAAGTGGGTCAGAGGCATTACTTATTGAACGCCCCTCATAGATAGATACACACACACACACATATATATATTCTAGATAGATTATATAACACATTGCATAAATTGTATTATATAATGTATCATAAAAATAGATTCATCGCCTGTTATATATAATCTTTGGTATATATGTATAGTAATATATATTATATATAAATTACTATAAATTATTATATTATACATTTGGCTGTTCGGGCTAAACTTGACAGTTTTCAGAAAAGGAAATGAAAACGCTATATGCCATTAAAAATTTAAAGTGTTTTAAAGAATTCAAAATACAAACTATATTATGGTTGGGAGATAAGAGTCACTCAAAGCAACCGGCCTCAGCTTCCACCGCAGTGGCAAGAAGATTGCAGAACTTAATGCTTACGTTTCATACCGTCTCTCCAAATAGATCTACAAACACTTGCTTGATCTGTATTGCAGACAGAGCCTTCAAGACCATCCGGAAGTCCCTTCGTGGTCCACGTTTTAATTATAATTGAAGATATTTTTTACACATACCCAAGTCCACCTAAGAAACATACTTTATGCGATTGTCACAACTATCCATAATTCATCAACTGTTATTTTTTTTTACCAACCGTTCAGTGATATCTACATATCTTCCGGGGTGATACCCCATCCAGATTCCACCCCAACATTATTTCTGGCCCTCTGCCAATGTATAGTCATCATTACTAATTATATAATCTAAAAGATGTTGATGTTGCAGAAAAGTCTTGTGGTATTGGCCCCTTCAGATCTTAAATTGAAAACCAACGAGTGAGGACTTTGTATTTCACCCTGACCCCCGGAGTGTTCGTCAGTACAGTTATTCTCGATTGTTCATTTACCGTGTCAATGTAAACGTTATTAGTTATACAAACATGGTAGAGTTATCTTCGGAAAACGCTAAAATAGTTTACAAGCCGAAAATAATTTTTATTGATAGTTATTGATGTCTATCATTGACATAAGACTAGAAGCATTGGAAGAAGGAATACCTGAAGTGATCGATACCGTACAAGACTGGTATTGCTACTATGAACTTGGTAAATTTTTATGATATCCTAAGACGTGGCAGGGCGCTAAGAACTCTAGGGTTTAGTTCCCATACCGCGTGGAATTAAAAGCGAAATCAGACAGACAGATAGATAATGCTAATACTAAACATGTTGTATTTAACTAAATTAAGGCAGCAAGCTGGCAGAATCGCACGCCGGGCAAAAATGCTTGGCGGAATTTCGCCCGTCTTTTACGTTCTGAGTTAAAGTTCTGCTGCTATCGACTTTGCCCTTCGTCTTTTCATGATCAATAAAATAAGTAACAGTCGAGGAGTGGAATCGATGTAATCGATTTACCACATCCCCCGTACTTGCCTGGGCTTGTACCAATATTTGAAATCAATATTTAATTAAACTTTTAAACATACACATAATGTTAATTTTTAAACATTTCCATTTAAACAGATATGGTTGTGAAGTTGAACATTTCAATCCCTATGGGCGGTACCTTGAGCAAGTGTCTTCTTCCACAGTCATTTACTAACAAATACCTCATGGGGGAATTTAATTAATGTAAACTGTGTGGAAGCCCACCGTTTATATATCTGTGCTTGATTACGAGCCGGTGGTGGCTTGCTTAAACCCCCTTAACTTGGAAGTTTCGCAAAAGGAATCGATATAATAGGTACCAGACTTTAAAAAAGAATAAATATTGGGAACAATTTACTCGATAAAAAATAGATCCTTCAAAGTGGTGCCACAGCATGGCCACAATCTAAGGACAGAAGCAAAAAGAATAAAACGTTCCTCTTTTTACTAAAATGGTTTTTTCCCCTTAACGCAGTATAAGAACTTCCTCTGGATTCACAAACCTAACGAAACGACAGCTAACTCGACCCCCGCCCCATACACACCGCTAGAATTTTGTATTGTTAAATGATTTATTTTGTGGTTCTTATCTTGCCAGCTCGAAAGAATAACAAATGAAGATAAGGCGAGTAATTAAACATATCTTTAGAGATGACACGTTCTTTTACATTTACACAACGTTTCGATCTGTCTCTTCTCCAGCTGTCGTCTCATTTTTTCATGTGTTGATAATACATCGAAATATTGAAAACAATTAAAGAGAAAGCGTTCAAAGAAATCCATCATCTTTTAAGCTCACGTTAATAGACCGACCGTATTTGCTTTAAAAATAATTTATTTCAGATATATAAGTAAATAACATCAATATTTGATCAAGCAAATAACAAAATATTTAATATGAACAACATCTATAATGTGCGGAATCACTTCAGTAAATATTTATTGCAAGTTTGTCAATATTTCTGATGAGTTATCAAGAAGTGAAACCAGTGTGAATTTCCTAAAATAATCTTCTTAATAAATTCAACGCATTCGAAATATAATCTCGTCCTCTTTAGAAGTGCAGATAACCTTTGTCAAAAATATGCTTTAACGAAATAGTTTATTCCTAATATACGTCACGATAAATTTTTTTTTATTGGTCCAGGGAAGGAAATCAGCTCCTTCCAGCTTTTTCAAGACTTTCAGCATTTGTAGCAAAATAGTAAGAATGTGACCTCTGGCCAAAGTTTTGATCTGATTACTGACCACAGAGTGGTCGTTGTTAAAACCACTTAAAAATTAGAATATTGTGTTATAAATATCAACTGATTAAGTCTTCTGCCCGAAACAAGAAGGGTATTTCTTCTGACAGCAGGCTTCGTCACAGTTTCCAATTTTAGTATCAAGTTTTGGTAGGAAATATGGTACTGAAGAATGAGATGGAATGCAGAACCGTATTGTTGCGAAAGGAAATGTTTAATCGCTCAACTCTGCCGTTTATAGACGTGTGTGTATATATATATATATATATATATATATATATATATATATATATTATATATATATATATTTAGAGCGTAAGCAGGTGACATAGTTGTGGTGAATGGAAATATGGTGAGGTACAGTTAATTCACTCTGTCCTTAATAATTTTGCTACTTGTTTTCTCGAACACTGAACGATGAAAAGAAAATCAATCAGGACCGCCTTTGAAGTTGTCGAGGTAAACAATAAACAGTAAATGTTTTTTTGACACGTTAAAGTACGCGTTCGATCACCCACCCATAATAATTACATCTCTCTGTTGTTGTTGTTGTTGTTGTTGTTGTTGCTGCTGTTGTTCTTTTTTGTTTTCGTTGTTGCTATTATTGTTCTTGTAATTGTTTTATTGCTGCTGATGCTGGTGTTATTGTTCACTCCCAGACCAACGCTGATCAAACAGATTTACGATCAAAGCCGGTCCAGCTGTGACCATCCAGTCTTTTCATCTTCAAAACAAATCAGTCATGGATTACATTACCCAATGTTTCTTTCTTTTCGGTAAATCGGTAAGATGTGGCTTGACAAAGATTTACCTGCTGTTTCTACCTAATCGATCGCTTGGAATATTCCAGTGCGGCACAATATAGTAAAGACGGGCACAAATTACTCCTTGCGCTCACATTTTAGTTTTCTCTCACATCAGCCATTTCTATGTCAATATATGTCACTATGTGTGCATAGGTGTAGCTTTGTGGCAAAGGTATTCAGCTCGCCATCGTAAGGCCGTATGATTCTCGGTGTCACGTTGTATCCTTGAGCAAGATACTCTATTTCTCATTGCTCCAGTCCACTCAGCTGGCATAAATAAGTTGTACCTGTAATTCAAATGACCGCTCTTGTCACATTCTGTGTCACGTTGAATCTTCCTGACACTATGTTTAGGGTGCACGTGTCTATGGAGTACTCAGCCACTCATGAACAATTTGTTTCGTTAATTGGATCGACTAGAATATTGCTCGTCGCCGTAACCGACGGAGAGCCCAGCCATCACCATGTGCAAACATGTCAACATAGAGGAGACTGATTTGGTTTAAATAAAACGAGTGAAGTTCACTATATTACAATGCTACATAAGGTATTTTGAGATCGAATCTAATCGAGGTCAAATCAAGTTTTAAATATCAAGGGGTCAAAAAAAGTTATGGACGTGTGGTTGAATAGCTCACCTCACAAATATGGATTTTCTGGTTCAATTCCACAACACGGTTCTTTCTAATTTCGCTTCGTTTCGGTCAATGTATTTAGGGTTTAAATTTTTATGTAGAAACAAGATGAAAGGCTGATGTTCCTGTGTTCTTGAATAGTTAGCTGTTGTGCTTCCGATCGCGAGATCGTGGGTTCAATTGCCGAACTCTGTGGTGTGTTGTGATGTTGAACAGAAAAACAAAAAAAGAAAAACGCTTCATTTCGACGCCTGACGTGTGGTACAGCATTCACCTGTTCAGACAACGTCGATTTGATGAAGAAAGTGAGACAATGTACATTTAATCACACTGGACAAAACTATTTGTGCAGGTTGTTTTGCTACAAATTGCAGAACCGTCTTTCTCAGACTAAGAGAGACTATCGTCATATCAGCGTGTGTATGTACATGCGTGCGCGATTGTTTTCGTGTGTGTGTATAGGCATGTCTGTATGCATATGTGTGTGCCTGCGTGTGCGCTCGTGTGTGTGTGTGCGTGTGTGTCTGTGTACGTGTGTGGTGTATTTGTGTGTGTGTGTATGTATGAGCGTGCGCGTGTGTGCAAATCTTGTAAATAAGAGTAAAGACATTACTCTCCTACAATACTAGAACAGAAACCAACGACGAGGCGTTGGTAACTCTTGGCTTCTGAGACATGACCAAGTCAGTGTGTATATATAACAATAATTCCTAACATAAAATGTGTGTATAATAAAGCCGGGTGTCTGAAACTGCATAAAAATACCCATTGAACGTTCTGCCTCATAAAGACGAAGACACGTTAATCACCGAGCTCTCCATTGGCATATGTTTGTCTGCTGTCGCTTTGTGCAACGACGAGCAGCAGAGAAATAAATAAACGAATTTAACCAATATTACAATGATTCCCCAACAGACAATTACTTTTTTTTTTTTGCTAAATCCCAGAACATATTAAATAGTTAAAAGTACGATACGCAACCAAAATATTGATATCACAAAAAATATTGCTATAATATTAATATGAGACAATGATCTAAAAACTAAAATAGAAGAAGACTGCATTTGTTTGGATGAGTCAACAGGCGTGGTTTTTACTCGACTAAATATATTGGTATCCAGTAATAATAAATAAGAGTTTATATCAGTATCACAGACACTTTTCTTTCTGAGATGGTAGTGTGTACATGCCAACGAGGATTTAGATAATATATACGTATATTCATACATACATACATGTATGTATGCATGCATATATATTCTGTATGCATATATGTATGTATGCATGCATACATGCTTGTATTATGTATGTATAAGCTTGTAGGATACATTCTTCGCAGCAAGAGACAGAATGAATTCTATTTATGAAAAACTACAATGCAAAGTGTTTGATGTATTTGCTACCGCAAATAGTTGTTATAAATTATAATCCTGGATTTCAACTCAACTAAAATACCACGACTCCCTTTTGCATAGTCTATATCTCGTAATATAGGGATGCCAGACCCCGCTCTAACGGAGTCCTTATCTAGTAATACAAGCCTGTCATAGATCCCTGCTACGTTGTCTCTACTGAGTGATATGAAACTGCTACGGCATCTTTCTCTTACACTGGGTGTATCTATTATAGATTTAATTGCTAATCTCTTCAATGAAGCATTTACAAACAATGTTTTTTTTCTTCTGTTATTGAATGCTACATTTAATCTGTGACACTGTTCAACACCGCCGCCCGAAACTTAAGTAACATTAATGAAATTCAATTTCTTGTATGTATTCAGACCAACTTTCTGGTGGAATGACATGAATCTATTCTCCTTTCGCCTGTGATGGAAACCCTGAAATATAGGTTGTCCTTTCCTTCTGACCAAACCATCATACATAAGAGAATTAGGTAACAATGCAGTTGACCAATGGGAACAATTGTTTTCTCTCTAAAGCTTGGTGAAATGTTAAGATTTGAACCTGTGGCGTTTTGTTTTATTGTGCCATTACTCTCCTAATGCCGTCCCTTAATTTTTTATAATATTTGCTAAATCTACAGCTAAATAACCCTGAATAATAGAATCTTGCTTTAACTTTGAATGCCCTTTTCTTTCTCGACTTCCATTTCGTTGTGTTGCGGAGCGCAACGTAGTCAAGAAATCTGCATGGTGTCACACTAAATTCATTGTAAAGCCTAATTCAATTGTCTTCTAAAAAGGATAATTCTGTTTCAATCTTATTTGATTTGTTCTTCGTATTGGCTACTTCTTCTGACCTCCATGTACACTTAACCTTAACTCTCCTCCTCCTCTTCATCATTCCTTCCTTTTTTTTTTCTGTTTTCTTTATTGCTTTTACTTGCTCTCCGTCTTTATCTGATCGATAACTTCTTCTGATCTAATAACAGGTTCACAACACACAAGACCATCAGTGTTACGATAAAAATGCCGGATTTGTCAGATAAGAGACTGACACTTTAAACAGATTACTACCTGCACCACAAACACTTCTACAAATTGTCATCAACCGTACAACTTCTACTTTTTTCTATTTCATTGATTATTTTCTTTCGTTTCTAAAATGAATTCCACTTTCATTTAACTTACAATTACAAACACATCACAAGAATTATCTAGTTTTGTACATCACCTCCAGCATTCGAGAGACAGATTCCCCTATCCTCTTGGTATTCTTAGACATAATTTTTGGTACATTTCGTCATAATATAGGGATTGTAATAACCAAGGTATACTTAGTCATAGATTTAGTTGAGTTAACCACAGAACACTGTTCAGCTAATCGCAATAGTACAGCGTTTACAGAGTTTTGCTATAACACTTATAGATTTAGTCATAACATAGATAAGACTAGTCATAATTTTACTACGTTTAGTCATAATCATGTTACAAAACTATCCTCGTGAGTGTGGCGCCAAAGCGATGCAAGCAAAGACACCAAATAATTCAGTCATAGAAAACGTTGATAAGTGATGCATTTTAATAAGACACAATAAACAATAAGTGACCCTAAAACACAAGTTAATTCTATCGACGTACATTATTGCGTTTAGGTTGCTTCAGGGAATTTGATGAGTTTAAAATCAAAGGAAATTAATCAAGACAAATTATATTAATTATGCTGGGGTATTTTGTTTGTGCTTTGAGCAGCTCGGTTCCAAATTTACTGAGTTTTATTTCGTACACATCTTCCTGGACAATATTCTATTTCATCAGAGCGCTGCAACTTCTTACTTTGAGATTTCAAATGTACAGACACTGATTTTCAGTTGATTCTTTTGTTTGAAAAACCAAAACATCAAAAGCTCATATTCACATCAGACCTGCTTTTGATGACTTTTCTCTGTTAACACACATAATATTGCCTTTTCTGTTAAACTTTTTTTTGTAACTTTACATCAAAGCTCCTTCCACAGGCATTCCTCATAGGGTACGGGAGAATATATTCATGCAAAGACAGCGAACTATTTCAATTTTCAAATCTGTTAAGAGACTTGGAATTTTAGACAATTCGTCGCTATAGTTTGCCTTTATGCTGCTTTGGTTAAAGAACTTGTATTACTTTTGTTGTAGCAGATTGTTTTTAACGAGTGGATAACAGTCATATTCTATGGCGGATTGTACCAGCTGCTATCTTCTTATCATGGAGTTATATCATGGCTACCGAATAATTGTCACATATTATATTTACAGATAAATTCCTCTATTTACATAATATCGAGGTCTCTTTCATTTTTTGGTGTTTTATCAGACCGTGTGTGTATCGTTGGCGATTTTTTTCTCCGTCTTCTCTTCATTGGACCTTTCCTTTTTCTGTGTTTCTGATCTAGAGCTCCGCTCGAATCGTTAAATCCTCCTTCTTTCCAATAACATTATACTTGTTCCATATCCTCGCGTTGTTGTGTTTTCTCTTTACATGTTTGGATTAACTATGTATATATATATATATATATATATATATATATTGGGCAGAGGTGAGCTACCGCTATCTCTAGAAGACGAGGTATCCAGTATTGAAGAGTGGCAGAAATTAGCCCGATACTAGAACTGGTCTGCTGGTCTCGTCGCTAAGAGATGGAAAGTTTTCGCTGAGAGCAAAGAAAACAAAACGACACTGATTGATTTAGGACGGTGGACAAGGCCGAACAGTCGAACGAAATACGGCTTTAGGGCCAACAAGACTAGAACAGTGGGTAACGTTTGGAAGATAACCTGAATTATGTATGTATAGATGTATTTATAGGCATGCATACGTAATATGACATATATCGTGTCTTGTTTCGTGTCTGCAGCGAAGCTTAGTAGTGAAACCTCATTATCCTTGTAAGAAGTCGGCAGCTGCACGTCTGGTGACATTACCGTAATTATCAACCAATCACTTTTTAACTTGTCCATTCGATCATAAATTGTCTGGTGGAATTTTCCATTACTTTCCCGCTAAAACGTAGCTACAAATTGAATTGCACGTCAGAATAAAATCAGAAGCAGAAGAAATCCGTGAGAAAACAGGTTTCGTGGCCGTTGCTCGTCTCCGGGTTAAAAGAAACCGTTCGTCCACCATAAACATAGTAATTCTCCTTGTCCCTGCATGAATAACCGTTAAATTCAGAGTCAAAATCGCTGCATTTATTCCTGTCTCTGATAAACAGTAAAACTAACTCCAGTAAGTACAGCCGTAAATATAGTGAAGTGATCTATTGTTAATTCTGGCCATTTGGAGGAACAGCAACTGAATTCCTTTTCACTCTCACTTCATACCCGCAGCAAACCAACCTCATAAGTCCTCAACTTATTTTGGAGTTGCAGGGTTGATGTCAGAACACACGGCACCTGTCACAATAAGATCATCATTTCCTCAATGTCATATGACCCTTTCTTCTTCTTTCCCTTCTTCACAGTTCCATAAGAAACGGTTTGTTCTAAAGCCAACGAGTCTTCAGTTCCCATATCATTTCAGTTTCTTATTCCACCGAGGCCGACTTTGCATTTCATCCTTTCGGGGCCCACAAAATAAGCACCAGTTGATCACTGGGGATCAATATAATCGACTTACCCCTCCCTATACACAACTCCCGAAATTGCTGGCCTTGTGCCACAATGTGAAACCTATATAATCTGAGCTTTGTTTTCTTCCTTCACTTTTGTCACATCATCTTTACTGAGACCAATGAGATGGTTGGTGTTTATTCACGACATCGGCCGAGCATAAGACGAATGCGATGTTTCAAAAGAAACTTATTTCCAGCACCTCAAACTGTTGCTGCATTTGTCAAGTGAGACTCCATGTCAGGCATTCGTAGAGACCGATTTAAGTGCGCGCAGTTGTCTCATTTTCTTGCACATTTTGATCATTCTCTCTCTCTCTGAACATAATACAAGTTAGTGACGTCATTGTCGGTGAAGTAGTTACAAGGATTTCAGCTGTTGACGCTTTAACTGTTTCCCGAGTGTATGAAGCGCGGCACAGTTTCCAGTGTCTACCCGAGAAGAGGATCGAGGTGGCAACACCGTTGGCATTCGTCATACTGAAAATGATTTTAACATATACGTATGTATGCATACATATGTATACATCAATGTGCATATATGTATGTATACACACATATATATATATACACGCACGTAGATACAGTAGTTGTGGTAGAAGAAGAGAAAGATGAGGAGAAGCAGCAGCAGTAGCAGTGGAGCGTGTTGGATTATGCAAGTGGATTTATGAGTCTATTTCATTATGAAATCTGTGCAAGAATAAAACATGATGAGAGTTGAGGTGAGTGCGTTATTGATTTCATATGAATGGAACAGATGATAAGGTGTGTGAGAGAGAGAGTAGTAGATAACAACGAGAGGGTGTAGTGAGAGGAGATGGGAAAAGGGGAGGAAGGGTTTGTAGGATGTATGTTGGTAATGGTAGGGGCAGGGAAGTTTGATGTGGATTAGATTGACAAGGGGAGGGAGGTGTAAAGTAAGGTGGAAGCAGGAGGTCAAGGTGAAGGAGGGGGAGGTGTTACAATGTGGGAGATGGGGGGAGAAGGAAGAGAAAATTATAAATAGTAAGGTAGGAAAGGAAAAAGTGAAAAGAGGAAGATGGCAGAGAAGAGGGAGGAAGTAACGGAAGGAGAGAGGAGAAAGAAGAAGATGAAAAGATGAACATCAGGAAAAAGAAGGGTGAGGAGCGTTGGAGATGGAAATATAACTGAAAGATAAATAGGGAATTTTTTAAATGAATGATTGAAGAGAACAATAAAAAAAATAACCTGGTTCGCGACGAAGAGAAGAAGAGAGGGTACAAGAGAGAGAGAGAGAGAGAGAGAGAGAGAGAGAGAGAGAGAGAGATGCGAGAAGACATTATGATTCGAGATGACTAAGGCGGCGAGCTGGCAGAATGGTTAGCACACCGAGCGAAATGCTTAACAGTATTTCGTTTGCCGCTACGTTCTGAGTTCAAATTCCGTCGAGGTCAAGTTTGACTTTCATCCTTTCGGGGTCGATGAAATAAGTACCAGTTACGCACTGGGGTCCATATAATGGACTAACCCCCTTGCTCCCAAATTTATTAGAAATAATTATTATTCGAGCTGACCGACACCACGTTGGACAAAATACTTAGCCTGATCTCGACTGGCTTTTTACGTACTAAGTTCAAATTCCACCAAGGTGGACTGTGCGTCTCATTATTCGATAAAATAATAATCGGTTAAGTACTCAGGTCGAACTCAGTCCGCACCGAAATTGCTGGTCTTTAGCCAAAAATTGAAACCATTATTATTATCATTTTGTTTGGTTCAGGTCTGTCTTATTCCTGGTAGGAATTATATGGATGGCGGGTGAATGCCTGTAACCTGAGGTATCCACAAATTTTCAGAAGTCTTTTAAGTGCTTACAACTCTTGAAATTATTATTGATGAAGAGCGCAGCGCATGCCATCAAAATGACACTGGAGTAAAGATATACGAAGCCCAGTATACCCATCATGACTACCCGTTTAATAAGGGTACACCAGGCACATGCATCACAACCATATGTGCGCTGGATGGTGACTTCATATTAAACGAAACAGCGAATAACCTTGCGACCTTGCAGTGGGGAAGTGGGTAGTTAGAATTTCCTTCAGGTCGAGTAAACCCATTCGACTCGAAAAGTCCCTGAAGAACAGTTGTTTAGGGATATTGAACGAAACATCCATGCTTCCATGGGTGAATTATTGAAACTCCAAAGATTTCCTCTCGACACATGGCTATGGTGCTCCCAAACTACTGCTGCTTGTGATCAGAAATGCACTTATCCTCAGCCGCTAAGGAACATACTCACCTGGTTAAGGTCAAGCAACTAAAAAGCAAATCTATTGCATCTCCTCATACATTCTGCAGAGGTTCGATGCACTTTTAAACTGAGTTGGTATTCAATGATGATCAGGCTTTCAGTATTCTTTATTAGGTCACCCTTCTGGTTGACCTTCTGGGTCGGTAATTGCCAGCCTCAATAGCCTTCGACCGATCTTTCATTAACAATATTATTCTTCCCTCTACCATCCACTTCCGGAACTGTACCGCTCTGTAGTCAATTGTCTCATTGCAACGCAGTCCTCTTGTGTATCGACCTAAATCCACTTGAGCCAGTAACCTTGAATTCTGTCTGCTCCTGTCACTTTCCAGTTTGGCAGTTTTCATATCTGTGAAATGACATCTTCCGTTGTTATGCGCACATGGTCCTGTCGTGGAGCCTCCGGGTGATGGAGTTCGGACCGCACGGAATGAATCCGCCCAACACCATGCTTGTGCGAAACGTCTTGCTTCCAGATATTATTCCAAAATTGGCAGGTTTTTTTCTGCTTCAGAAGGTGTATTATCTTCTTTATTTCTTCCTAAGCCCTTAAAAACTGCCTCAGGGTTATAATATATAATGGTTAATACTTATATATTAACATGAAGAATTTTTGGTCGAAGATTCTCATCAAAACGTCTACTAAGGCAAATATAACAGAACAGATGTAGAGTTTGGAGGACAGGAAAAAAATCATGCCCCATCATAGAGGTCAACTACCCTGCAGATGTGAACAACTGTTCTAAAATTAGCGAGAAGGAGAATATTTATGAAGAATTGCGTCGAAACTTTCACATCCTCCATCCTGATTAGAAATTCTCATTCATTGCAATTATTGTGAGTGTACGATTATCTATATTAGTCAATGTTGAATTGTCTTCCCTGGAAAAAAATGGGATTTCCAGGTGTGAAAACAAAGCAGCCCACATACATTTTACAGGTATAATCTGTAAAATAGAAACGTAGAAACTATGCAAAACTTGTAAATTTCAATATGTAATACCTACTGAGTTTTTGTTTTAAAGATTGTTCCTTTGTTAGAAACCAATTCCTTACCCCTCCCCCCGCCAACACACAAGCCCGTACATACCCATATGCACACACACACATCCTCATATACAAGGGCTCAAACTAATCATCCCTACTCGTGTAGATATGGCTTCAGGGTGCGAAACTGAGTAATCAGATTTCAAGTGGCCTTAAGTAAGCTACGTAATTTAATTTACTCTCTCTCTCGTCTCCATCTTGGGTGCATCTCAGTTTTTCAGCACAGTTGTTGCATATGCAGAAATATTTGCTAACACAACTACATGGCGACACATACATACATACATAAATGTATGGACATTTATATGTGTGTGTGTGTGTGTATGTATGTATATAAATGTGTGCACACATATATGTACACGAACATATAAATACATACGAAGAGAGAGAGATAGAGAGAGAGTGTGTGTGTGTGTGTGGTGTGTGTGTGTGTGAGAGGAGGATGTGTGTGCTGGACAGGCAGACAACAAACAGAAGCGCGTAGAAAAGCACCCAACTGGTCTTCGCCAGACTTGAACTCTTTGCCGCTGAAGACTTTGAGTGAATTTAAATAATTACTATTATATAGATCCAATCCTCTTTGTTCGTAGCACAAAAGTACACAGACAGAGATCAAAGACTATACATATGCATACAGAGGCGCAAAAATACAACCATACATGCGAACGAATGCGCTTCATAATATAAAAGACGAAAGGTAGAAAGAGAAAAAGAGAGAAAGAATTGTGAAGAAAAACATCATAATGCATATGTTATCATATATATATATAAATAAATATGTATATATATATATATATATATATACATACATATATACAGATAGATAGATAGATAGATAGATAGATAGATAGATAGATAGATAGATAGATAGATAGATAGATAGATAGATAGATAGATAGATGTGTGTGTGTTATTTCGAGATGTTTTTGTTTTTTTGCCAAATAAACGCACGCCCTCTATATTCGTTCTCCAGACGTGTATTACTCTTCTTATTTTAACTGATGTCCATTGTCCAGAAATCTTTCGTCACACGTCTATGATCTCTTCGGTGGGTCTTTCCGTCCACGTCTATCCTCATGCTTCTCTTAGTCCACTCTCAATGCACTTTATTAGATTACAGATGTAGTCCATTGTCAATAGCTTTGGAAAAGTAACTGTTAAAATCGAACTGCACTCTTCAAAACTTGCACTAAGAATAAGGACAAGGTAAAATTACTCCCTGCTTTTACAGCAAACTGATGCAGGTAGTTTATCTCGTCCCCCTCCCACTTTTTGTTCATGCAATTCAAAAACAGCGTATTATTTATGGAATGACCCAATATATGCATATATATATATATATATATTTAATAATGTATCATATATATATATATATATACATACATACACATACACATACATACACACACATACATACACACATATTTACATACATATATATGTTTACATGTAGATATATTTGTATATGTGTATATGTGTATATATATAATATATATATATAATATACATACATATATACAGATAGATAGATAGATAGATAGATAGATAGATAGATAGATAGATAGATAGATAGATAGATAGATAGATAGATAGATAGATAGATGTGTGTGTGTTATTTCGAGATGTTTTTGTTTTTTTGCCAAATAAACGCACGCCCTCTATATTCGTTCTCCAGACGTGTATTACTCTTCTTATTTTAACTGATGTCCATTGTCCAGAAATCTTTCGTCACACGTCTATGATCTCTTCGGTGGGTCTTTCCGTCCACGTCTATCCTCATGCTTCTCTTAGTCCACTCTCAATGCACTTTATTAGATTACAGATGTAGTCCATTGTCAATAGCTTTGGAAAAGTAACTGTTAAAATCGAACTGCACTCTTCAAAACTTGCACTAAGAATAAGGACAAGGTAAAATTACTCCCTGCTTTTACAGCAAACTGATGCAGGTAGTTTATCTCGTCCCCCTCCCACTTTTTGTTCATGCAATTCAAAAACAGCGTATTATTTATGGAATGACCCAATATATGCATATATATATATATATATATTTAATAATGTATCATATATATATATATATATACATACATACACATACACATACATACACACACATACATACACACATATTTACATACATATATATGTTTACATGTAGATATATTTGTATATGTGTATATGTGTATATATATAATATATATATATAATATACATACATATATACAGATAGATAGATAGATAGATAGATAGATAGATAGATAGATAGATAGATAGATAGATAGATAGATAGATAGATAGATAGATAGATGTGTGTGTGTTATTTCGAGATGTTTTTGTTTTTTTGCCAAATAAACGCACGCCCTCTATATTCGTTCTCCAGACGTGTATTACTCTTCTTATTTTAACTGATGTCCATTGTCCAGAAATCTTTCGTCACACGTCTATGATCTCTTCGGTGGGTCTTTCCGTCCACGTCTATCCTCATGCTTCTCTTAGTCCACTCTCAATGCACTTTATTAGATTACAGATGTAGTCCATTGTCAATAGCTTTGGAAAAGTAACTGTTAAAATCGAACTGCACTCTTCAAAACTTGCACTAAGAATAAGGACAAGGTAAAATTACTCCCTGCTTTTACAGCAAACTGATGCAGGTAGTTTATCTCGTCCCCCTCCCACTTTTTGTTCATGCAATTCAAAAACAGCGTATTATTTATGGAATGACCCAATATATGCATATATATATATATATATATTTAATAATGTATCATATATATATATATATACATACATACACATACACATACATACACACACATACATACACACACATACATACACACATATTTACATACATATATATGTTTACATGTAGATATATTTGTATATGTGTATATATATATATATATATATATATATATATATGCATATAAAAGTAGATATTTGTGTCTGCGGAAGTGTGTGTGCATGTGATGTGTGAGTGTGAGTGAGTGTGTATACTTAGATATGTATAAGTCATAACTGTTAGCTGTCAGAAAATATCGATTGAACTTTTTAAAAAATTCAGTTCGAATGCAACAATTCATCTGACGCCGTATCACATTTCTCCTCTGGAAATTCAACATGGAGTCCTGGGTATGACGTCATAGAATGGCGAAGCCAATATTTAACTGATTAACACACAAACTTATAAATTATCACCATCGGTGTTTGTTTGCCAGATAACAGGCTGCGACTGTCTAGCTTTGCTGCCAGGCGAAATAATAATAATAACAATATAACTAATCAACTTTTCAGCATTGGTATGACGTGAGACAAATACTGCTATGTGAAAAGGAAGGGTAAAAATTGGTAGTCAGATGTAACTGGTGGAAGGTTCGGTGTCAGTTTAGCTTCAATCATTGTTTTATAGGAAATATTTAATAAGTTTGTAGACATTTATATAGCAGGGAAATATTTACTCGTTTCAATATCGATGAGAAACAAGTGTAATTTAAATGTTGAGAAATTCTAATTGAAATTAGATAGCTGCTAACAGTAAACTAATTTTAATTACAACATGGACTAGACAAAAATTAATTAGTATTGGAAAACAAAACTATATTCAGTGTTTTCTGTTTGAAATATTGGATTTCAAACAGTAAATACGTGGAGTTGTACTCGTGTGAGGAAACTTTACTTAAACGTTAGAAGTATATTTTCTGGAATTAAAAACCGAAGAAACTGGCGAGTGTAAAATCTCTTAAAGAATCCATTCTATAATGGAATTTTCAGACGTAATTAACATCTCAATTTTTCTAGTAAATGCTTTCACAAAATTCTTCCTGTTTCAAGTAAAACATTTCCATTAACATGCCGCCTGTCTTGCATTTATACAAAACTTTTCTTCCTTTCTAAATATAGAGTCGTTACGTTTTAAGTCCAGACATGTTCAACATTTAAGCAATTATTATGTCTCTGCTGTATTTCAAGGATGGTTGCTATAAAACAACATGCAACGGAGATTTGATAAGAGCTTCCACAAGTCGTCGACCTGTTAACAGGCGAAATATATTCCATTTAGAGCATATCGCATATTTCAGACCATAATTATCTCCACGAGTACGAGTCAATGGCAGAGTATCGTCACAGTCGATTCTTTTGTTAGAAATACCAGCTACATCTCCTTCAAATCATAATCTTATCAACTTAAATAAATAATGTAACCGTAGAAGCGAGGAAGGAAAGAAACAGAAGAGTCTTTGTTCAAATGCCTGATGGACTACAGTTGACTCATAGCTTAACAGCAACACAACACAAATTACAGATCTATCTACATCTTTCCTCTATCATTACTATGTCTTCTTTATAATAAACAAGTGGAGATTTCCTTGTCAATTCTCTCTTTCTTATCCTTTATCATAAAAAATGGTTAATATCGAAAATGTAGATATTTTTCCCTCCACAGAAAATATATTTATATTACATTAGATCTACTTTTATTACCACTGCCAAAGAGATTCTATTGAATCTCGTAATATACCATTGTTGATATTGTATTTACTATTGTAATGTGTCACAGTAGTCTGCTGGATTTTAAATGAATTGACGCTATTTGCGGTTTCCAAATCTGTCAAATAAATGTCTGGAATATGCAGACATATAATCGTAGACAAATATAAAATAATTGTCATTGTACCATTTTTTCTGTACAATCATTATTATTTAGACACCCTCACAGACACAAGAACCTTATTTCTACAGCTATCAAACACTTGGCATTTTTAACCTAGTAAACCCAGATCTAACAATGCATTATCTGAGGTACTTATTTAAAACTCTGGGATCTCTCCATCAATTTATTGGCAATTCATCGAATCTGCACAATAAGAACATAAGAAACATAGACCATAAAGTTTGTGTGTGTGTGTGTGTTTTATGAATGTACATATGTATGTATACATATACGATCAATAAGTATCCGAACTGTTGCCGGCACAGATTGACCTTAAATTCTGCTGTGAATGGGCACTAAGATTTAACTTTCTAGTTCACTTCTCTTGTTTACAGCGGTGCTTGGAAGGAAGGTGTGTAGCATGTTATCGTTGCGTTGGCCATGACAGAGACAAATGTCATGGAGATACCTACTCAAAGGCCTGCGCAAAGTTGCAGAAAGTGTATGAAGAGGAGTGTACGAACCGCTCACAAGTTTATGAGTGGTTCAGACGTTTCCAGGATGGCCGAAAAAAATGTCGATACTCACGAACGTTCTGGGAGAAACGCAACCAGCAGAACTGAGAAAAAACATCACATCCGTGAGTTATCAGAGGATGTGCAGATTAGTTACAGTTCAATTCAGTCCATTATCACTGAAGATTTGGGTATGAAACGCGTGTCTGCCAAGTTTGTATCAAAACTGCTTTCAGCTGACCCAAAACACGGGCTTTAGTTGCGCAAGATCTTGATTTATGTCGAGAACGATGAAAATGTTTGAAAACTTTGTGTAGGCCTCTGGGCAGGTATCGCCAAGGTCTTGGCAAAATTTGATGCAGATTCTCCGCTCAACTTTCTCTGGCATGATTATTGTGATGATCACTCGCTATACATTCCTTCAAAGCATTGCTGTAAACATCGGAAATGAGCTGGAAAGTAGAAAATTAGTGCGCAGGCGTGGAACATTTTAAAGTCAATCTGTACCCAGCAACTTCACTCTCCTTGTAGCTTCGTTCCTATAGCAACAGAACGGATATTTATTGATTAAACCTGGATTATGAATTAAAGTTCGTCTACACCTATAATTTTTCCTCATACTTCATTCACATACACACATATATACATGTATACCCATACATATACATATATATACATACATATATACACATACATACACACATACATGCATACACATACACACATACATACATACATACATACATACATACATACCTACATACATACATACATACGTACATACATACATACATACATACGTACATATATTCACGCATATACATAAACAGATACACACACGCACATACACACGCACGCACACACATGCACGTGCACATAAGTTAAGTTAAGCTAATTTTTTGGCTCAAAAAGCAAAGAGCAAGGCCATGTAGGGAGACATGGAGTCATGTAGAGGGAGGATGGTCATGCAAAGAGTTCAGGCCATTTCTGGTCAAGAGAGACTTTGAACCGAGCGGTCGTCGGCATATTCACCATCTCGTCCGGCAGCTCATTCCACGGATCCGCAACCCGGACGGAGAAAGCCCCTCTCCTTCGATTGAGATGAAACTGTCGCAGATAGAGCTTTTCGGAATGACCCCGCAGCCGACGCTCTGGAGCAGGAGTGAAGAACAGCTCTTTCCGATTATGATGTTGTGAGCAAGAATGAGATCACGGCGTCGTCGTCCTTCTAGAGAATAAAGGTCGAGCGTTTTCAGCCTTTCTTCATAAGACAAATGCTGGACACCATGAACCATGCGGGTAGCCAGCTTCTGGACTCTTTCGAGATGATGTATGTCTTTGAGGAGATAAGGAGAAGAGGCTTGAATCCCGTACTCCAATATGGGTCTCACCAGCGTGACATAGAGTAGTAGGAATATGGCTGCTGTGAGCATTCCGAATGACCGTCGAATCAAAAACAGAACTCCGCGTGCTTTGTTGGCAGCATGGACGCACTGGGCCGAAGGCGAAAAGGAAGAATCCACCAAGATAACCAGGTCCTTTACCTGGTCGGTCCTCTCCAGCAGCAGACGCGCACGCACACACGCACGCATACATACAGACGTACATATACACATATACATACATATATATATATATACATACATATACACTTATATATTTATATACATATACATATATATCATATATATAAATTATGATATATATGTATAGTATATATATATATATATATATATATATTATATATATATATATAAGGTATATATGTACAAGCACATGCATATATGTGTGTATATATATATATATATATATAAGGTATATATGTATAAGCACATGCATATATGTGTGTATATATATATATATATATATATATATATATATATATATGTGTGTGTGTGTGTGTGTGTGTGTGTGTGTATGTGTATCTACATACATGCTGATAGATAGATAGGGAAAGAGAGAGAATGTTAAAAAATATTCCACACAAGTCGGGAGGTATGGAAATTTAATAAGAATGAAATGAGAGTTTCTTTTTCATATAACACTGAATTAATTTCAAAGTATATTATTATATTCAAATCATATATATATATATATATACGTATATGTACATATCATGTGTATGTGTGTGTGTAAGTGGTGAGGAAAATAAGAAAATGCATTCTTCCTTTTGTATTGCAGTGAATTAATTCCAGATCACATTATTAGAGTGAAATCATTTCAAAATACAAAAAAATGCACCGAAATCCTGATTAGTAGAGATTATTTCCAAAGGCCTTATTACATTTCTCCTAAATATCATATTCTTTCCAAAACACATTACAAGAGATTCTAAAGTACATTCAAAGAGAAGCTGGGAGGAATATTAAGACGAATGCATTTTCTTATGGGAAGAAGTTTTCGATAGACTTTCTGAATTCAAGATTTTTATAAAGTCTTAACAAGAGCAACCACTCTTCTGTGGAATATATCAAAGACAAGTTATCGTATTTAGATATATGTATTAAAAATACGAAATGCATATAAGATAAGTATATACTATAATTCAACGAACTCAAAACAATATTTTCGCTTTCTATCATGTCGCCTAAAACGCAAGAAAATGTATAATCTAGGAAAAAATTAGCGCCATTGTATCAAATCCGAAAACCCGAAAGGAAATACGAAATGAACTAAAAGAGATCCTAAATAATATACGTTATGCAGTATCATTAATTAATAATGCAAACGGAAGATCAGATATAGATATACACAGATATATATATATATATACATATACAGTGATTTAGGAACTGTAAAAATCAAATAGATGCTTTAGCGTACATTGCAATCCACTTCTCTAAGAATACTGAATTATTTAACATAATTAGGTAAAATTCACAGCGCGAAATCGAGAATCTTGGAAAAACACAAATGAATTAAGAGTAAAAACAGCCATCTTCATTGAAGAATCGTTTAACAAATTCCCGTCTACTATCATGAATACGCACAACCAAAGAATTAAAAATGCGGAAAATAAAATTGTAGAGTTTGTATCAGTATATCCGAAGGCTCAATGTTCTGCTTCAAAAATGGGAAAATTTTTAAAATAGAAGTTAACTTTACATGCCTTTCAGAAAGCTAAATTTATGTCATAACATTCTGTGGATGGGTGAGAATTATATTGGCCGAACAGGCATGTCACTGGTAAATGAATGATTGTACACCGATAACTAAAACGTGATCGGAACACAACAAATGTACGACTCATGGAGCCTTTTAGATGGATGTGCAACACCACGGAATCCAACAACAACAAAGAAACATTGTGCTTGTTCCGAACTCATTTTCTATTTATAAGATATATTTCCACTTCTATTTTTGAATAATTAAGAGTATAAAAATTTATATCCGTTCTTAATTTTGATCTAATAACTTATACAATTTCACATCGCTTTGTGTCCCAGTGAAACTATAACGAGGTTACTTCGAATGAAAGCTAGCAGCAACTTATTACACCGTAATGAATACCATCTGCAAGAAATTATGTTCTTTAGTAATTGTGGATTTTTTCTAATTATGGAGGTTGAGGAGTTTAATAAGTTACTTTGAAATTATTGACTGTACTTTGGAAACCGTTGTAATGTATTTTGGAATACGCAGTATCATTTGAAATAATCTGATTGTGAAGATCTGTTTTTCAATGCATATTGTATTTCGAAATGATTTGAATATAATAATATACTTTGAAATTAATTCAGAGTTATATGAAAAAGAAACTCTCATTTCATTCTTATTAAATTTCCATACTTCCCGACTTGTGGTGGAATATTTTTTAACATTCTCTCTCTTTCTCTATCTATCTATCAGCATGTATGTAGATACACATACACACACACACACACACACACACATATATATATATATATATATATACATATATATATATACACACATATATGCATGTGCTTGTACATATATACCTTATATATATATATATATATATATATATATATATATAATATATATATATATATATATATATATATATATATTATTGATAAAACGGTAAGATAACAAAAGAAAGAAAGAGACCTCAATATTATGTAAATAGAGGAAATTTATCTATACAATATGTTACATTAGTCGGTAGTCAAGATAAAACTCTAAGTTTCAGATGCCGAAGTGGAAATCCACAACACCATCTCTTCGGTTATCTGGCTATTTGAAAACGTTATGAAAAAATACCGTTAAATAAAGGGAAATTACTCTGTTATAACTCTGCTTGCCTGCGTACTTATACATCGCTCACATATTTCGTCATAAAAATTATATAAAAATACATAAAAATATATAAAAATATATAAATTCTTCTTGGGACATAACATAGAAAGCATGTTCTATCTGTTTAATTTAGGGGAACAAAAACGTAACAGAAATTTAGTCACATGTGGGCATGATCCGAAAAGCTCTGTCCTTGTGTTTAGACATGTAGTAGGGTCTAAGCTGCTTTTCCAGATAAGCCATCTCTCCATGTCGCATAGGACCGCACCTTCCGCTGCCGTTAGTATAGGGCTTACATCTGGCCAAATCTTCCATTGTATGTTATAATCGAAATTTATCTCTAAAGACCAAATATGATTAGATAATTGTGTCGCTTTCTTTGTTCCAGTGCCTAAAGCTCAAAGTGTGGTTATTGAACCTGGCCTTGAAATTACCCTCTGTAAGGCCCACGTATTTCTTCGTCGAAACGGTGTGTCTTAGTGGTTATAGAGTTTACGGTAGCTTCATATATGATGGTCTTGGACATGCAAGCTCCATTTAGCGGGCACAATTCTTTATCCTGCATGAACAGCTGTTTTCTTTTGTGTTTTTTGTATGTTATGTTTGATTAGTTTTTTAAATTGGTAGTTGAACTAAAACTAATTTTTAAATTGTGTCATTGAAGAGTTTCCTATAAGTATGGTTAACTGGAAAATGTCTATCTATCAGTGCTAGGAAATATTTACCTATATTGAAGGCCACCTCGGGTGAGTAAGGGGGCGTAAACCAGATGACCTTCCTATTTCTATTATTCCTTTTCCTTACTGTTGGGCTAGTGATAGGTGTATATTTTATTTTATCGCTAAAACCACTATCTTTTAAAACCTTATTATAAACTGGGGCAACGCTATTGAAGAGATGGTGTTGTGGATTTCCACTTCCACATCTGAAACTCAGAGTTTTATCTTGACTACCGAGTAATGTAACACTATGTGTATAGATAAATTTCCTCTATTACATAATATGAGGTCTCTTTCTTTCTTTTGTTATCTTACCGTTTTATCATAAATCACCTCCCGGACGACGTATTCTGAACTAAGAGCTAATACGGCCTTTTTGGATTATCGCCTAACATCGGTGAGGACTCTCACATACAGAAGAATTTAATATGGATGCATATCACATAGATTATTCTATGAAAATATACCGATCCCATCAAAGGAATTTTA
>NC_043017.1:14824783-14884171 GCF_006345805.1 Octopus sinensis | reverse complement strand
TAATAACAACAAACCTTACGGTGAATCAAAAAGCAGTACTCATGTTGAAGCTATAGTCCTTTATGGATAAGACATAAACCAACAGCAGTACTCAGTAGAAGCGGCTGTTCGAGAAAACAGACCTTACATACAGCCAAACTTCATATAGATACTTAATGCTAGCTTAATGCTAGCCGTGGTAAAAGGGTATGTGCACAGCTCCATCTGGACTATTCCATTTCTGCACACTAATTTTATTTTTAATTTATTCCCATTCATGCGAAACCACTTATTCAAGTTCAAGTTATTGATTCAATTTTATTCCAATTGCTATTTTTACTTTTGTTATGTTACGATTTAATTATTATATTATACTTTATTTTGATTTTAATTATTACTTACTACTTATAATTCAATTGTTATTATTATCTCTAATTTTTATTGTTAAAGTGAAAGTATCTGACATAAAATAAGGAAATGTTTTTGTTTCACTTTTAACACGTAATACTGAAATAGTGGAGAAGATATGATATCGCTATGGGCTCGCTCTAGGCAAGAAGTTCAACATTTTTGCCCATGACACTCCCCGGACCCTAAGTAAGGCATGTGTAAAATTTGAATGAAATTGGTTGTGTAGTTCTCAGGTTTTAGGAAAATACACAGACAGACAGACAGATACACACACATTCTCAGTTTTATATATATATATATATATATATATATATATTATATATATTATATATATATATATATATATATTATATATCATATATATCATATATATATATATTATATTAAGTATTTCCTGGCGAATAGAACACAACATGTTGTAGTCGATGGAGTCCACTCAAGCCCAGCAAAAGTCACCAGCGGTGCTCCCCAGGGGACTGTCTTGGGGAGACCGAACTCAACTCCAGTCTGATCTATATGCTGTGAGTCAATGGGCCGACGGAAACAAAATGCAACTGAACGAGGGAAAATTTGAGCTGATGCAGTTTGGAAGAAAGTCCACACTAAAACAGCCATACTCTCTTCCTTCAGGGGAACCGCTCACAGCCTCTAACAATATCAGAGACCTGGGCATAATTGTTGATGACAATCTTAGTTGGAGTGCACACATCAACAATAAGGTCGATATGGCTCGTACGATGAGTTCCTGGATCTTAAGAACCTTCCGGTCCAGAGAACAAGGTATCATCATACCGCTTTTCTCCTCCTTTGTACGGCCACACCTTCAATACTGCTGCCCACTGTGGTCTCCCCATACAAGACAAAACATCTCGAGGATTGAATCACCCCAGAGGGCACTCACTAAACGAACTGAAGGCATGGCTGTTCTCGATTATTGGGACCACATTAAAACCTTGAAACTCTACTCTCTCCAGCGTCGCCGTGAGCGGTACATCATTTGTACGATGTGGAGAATATACCGCCAACTTTGCCCAAACGACTTGAACATTAGCTTCAAGGTTCATCCAAGACTGGGACCACGGGCCATACGTCCCCTGCCCAATTCAGGATCACAGCATATATGTGCACTGCAAGATAATTTCTTTTCCTCAATAGGCCCTGCCCTATTTAACATTGTCCCGAAAAAGATCAAAGAGGAAAAGGATCCCATCAGCTTTAAACAGAGTCTGGATTGATTCCTTCAAGGAATACCAGATAAGCCACCCATAATTGGATACAACTCACCCAACAAAAACTCACTACCTGAATAGACCACAAACAAAACTTGATTCAAACAGGATTTAGACAATCCTATCAGGTGGTGCTATTAAGTTAGACATGGCCTGGACCAATCTTTGGTCGAAACAAATTTAAGTTTATCTAAGTTTATATTTATACGTGTGGGTGTGTATATATGAATATATGTATGCACATATATGTATATATAGTGCTGTTGACACAGCCGAAATGAATGGTACTGGCCAGGTGTCGAAACCATAACGATATCCATGGGGCAGCTGGTGATGGAGGCATGTTGAATTGTTGTGGCGACTGTGGAATAGTATTATAACACAGCCTTTGGATATATAATATATATTATATATATATATATATATATATTATATATCATAATATATATATGTATGTGTGTATATATATATATATATATATATATATATATATATTATACATCCAAAGGCTGTGTTATAATACTATTCCACAGCCATACCAATAATCCGACATGCCTCCATCACCAGCTGCCCCATGGATATCGTTATGGTTTCGACACCTGGCCAGTACCATTCAGTTCGGCTGTGTCAACAGCACTATATATACATATATGTGCATACATATATTCATATATACACACCCACACGTATAAATATATAGATATGCAAGTTTGTATCTGTCGGTGTTTGTGTCTTCACTTCTCTCTATGCCTCTCACAGCTGGTGAAAGATGAAAGTGAATTGTTGATACCCACTCCAAGGTGACATAAAATAAGTTGTCGTCCATTCAATGAAGAATCGCCAAATGGAAGCGATTCCTTCCATCTGGGATTAGTAGATTGGTGAATAGAAAAGAAATATCCAATATTGGAAATTCTAGATTTCAGCTGGAATTGGCGAAAAACATAAAAGTTATTGAAGGTCAAGAATTTTAATGATGGAAATATTTACGTCTGCCAGAACATTTGACATTTCTACTGGAACACAGAAATGGCTTTTCATTTTCATTCTTTTTTCATCTCCTTTTTCCGTCTTCTTTTTAATCTTCAACTTCATTCATTCCTGCAGCACATTTTACGTCGTCGTCTTCTCGCTCTTTATCCTCTGTCTTCTTCTTCTTCTTCTTCTTCTTCTCCTTCTTCTTTATTATTCTTCTTTCTTCTTTTTTAATATTATGGAGGAAAGCTGGCAGAGTCGTTAGCACATCGGATTAAATACTTAGCGGCACTTCGTCCATCTTTACGTTCTGAGTTCAAGTTCTGCCGAGGTTGATTTTGCCTTTCATCCTTTCGTGGGTCGGTAAATTTAATACCAGTGAAACACCGGGGCAGATGTAAACGACTTGTCGCCTCCCACAATATGGCTGCCCTTGTGGCAAAATTTGAAACTATTATTATTACGGCGGCGAGCTGGCAGAATCGTCAGCATGACGGGCGAAATGCTCAGCGGCATTTTGTCTGTCTTTATGTTCAGAGTTCAAATTCGTATAATCACATGAAATTTCAAAGGAGAGTGGGAACCAGAAAAGTTGGGTTTTCACATATTTCCCCAGAACATTATTACCTTGAATGGATTGGACTGGTTCTTCCAAGAAATTGAAACTACCCTAACCTCTATTATCTACCCCACTCTTTTCACCTCCATACCACAACAAATTCCCTCACCCTAATCATTTCCCACTCTTACCTACCTCGCTATAACCCTCTTACCGCCAGACGAATTATCTATCCCTCTCCTGTTATAACTCACACACATGCACACACACACACACACACGCACACACAGTCATCTGCTTCCCTCCACGCACCACCCCTGGTCCAATAATATTGACTAAACATTATACAAAAGACCAAATATTTCATTCTTCATTTAAAGAGTCACACTTATTCCTATTTTAGTCTTCATTCCTTTAAATTTACATATGTTAGGAGTAGCCGATTGGCAGAATCGGTAGAGCACCGGACAAAATACCTTGTGATAATTGCTTCGGGTTTTGCGTTCTACTACCAAATCTCGCTTAACTCGACTCTTCCTCCTCTTCTTTCCACTTGTGATAAAGTACCGGAAACTTGTAGAATGTTGTTGCTTTTTCTTCTTTGAATAGCTTGTCTCTTTCTTTCGTTCTTTCTCAAATTCCTTCGGTAACGTCCACATTGTATCAGCCCTAACCAACGATGTAGCTGCAACGGAAGTGAAATGGCACAACATCAGTTGGAGCACATTGCCCTCCCGGCACGGCTGTGACAGACCCAGCTCTGAAGTGGGGTAGACGATAGGAGGAAATAAGTTTAACTATACATATGTAAGAACGTGTGTGTGTGTATTTGTGGACATGTATTTATGAATGTGTGTCTTCATGTGGACGTACATAAAGACAGCTTCAAATTCTTTATATTCAGACAAATAAAATAATGATCGAATGGTTTATAGCTGCAATTCTCATTTATTGATGACCTTGCAAGCAGAAACTTTTAATTGATTTCAATTGATCTCTGACAGTCGATGTATCAATCTATCATCTGTATCGGTCCAAATCAATGATTCCGAAAATATTTAATAATATTTTCGTCCCAAGTCAGGAACATTGTTTCTGCAAACTAAACTCTTCAAATTCATTCGTAATCTACAACAGAAATAAAAAGAAACTCAACTGTCTTCATATTATATGGCTTGAGGTTTTCCCTATTGACACTTCTCACCAGGGTCAAATTTGCCTTTAATCCTTCCGGACACACACACACACACACTGTCTTTCACACATATGCATGTACATTACATCATTACATATATATATATATATATATATATATATATATATATATATATATTTAATCAATATAGGGTGGCAAAAAATTTCGTAGAATTTATTTGCCACCAGCGGTTGAAGCTTTGGCTGTTATTTCTAGTGGGTGAATGGCCTATTATGCCCATTCCTTGATTGTGATATATATATATATATATATATGTGTGTGTGTGTGTGTGTGTGTGTGTATAATATCAGGATACGCCATATTCATATCATGTATTTTTTGTCAAACGTTAAACTACTTCCGTATCTTTCCTCTTCATTCTGCGTTATTCTGACATTTTAAACTTTTTAAAACTGCTTTTAACTTTTATACGCACACACACACACACACACACACACACACACACACACACACACATACACACACACACAAACAACAACCTGACTATAAAATTAATGGTCTATGTTTAAGAGATGCTTACAACCGATGACGAATAAATGCAGTTTCATAAACATGGCTGACCAGAAACTCTTCAGTCTTCTCCTTCTACAGCTTCGGTTCCAAATCAATAATTGTCTTCCAGGTTTTTTTCTCTCTAATATTTAAGAAAATAAACTCTTTGTCTGTTGATATTTTTGTAAAGGGAATACTCGTAATATTTTATTTACTCAGAAGTCTTGTGGTGTACCTAAATCTACATTTTGTACATTTTGCAGGGGTCCTTGCTTGCCTCTTTATTTAAGACAGTAAAGTATGATTTAAGATTTGGCTGCTCTCTCTGTATCAGACTCTCTGCTTGTCTTTCTCTCCCTCCGCCCCCTATCTCTTCCAGGTAGTCAGCCTCTTATTCGCGCAGATTCTTTAATAAACAGTAATTGATGTCCAGTTAGACTCAGGGTTGTCATAAATGAGCAGAACTATTTTCAAAGGTATTCTAACCATGTTGACCCCTGTCGTTAAAACATGGTGGATTCTGGATGGATAGATTGACTCTTATTTCGATCACATTCAGTTAATACGTAGACGGTGTGATTTGAAGGAGATTAAGCTACTATTTCTATTAGGTGTATCTACTATGTAGAGGCCTCCCTCATTGATTCCTACATATTCGTACGTCACTAGGGAATGATATAAGGGAGATTTGGTTGCTATTTTTAACAGGCTTAGCTATCATGTAGAGTCCCACTTAATCCATTCACATAATTCAATAAACTGTAATAAACATTATTATTTAGTTAGACAGAAACTAAAATAATTCTTATTCCTGACATGGGATTAAACGCATAAAATACATTCAATAACATATATTCAATAATGCGCTGCCTGAAACTGGTTCTACAATTCAAACGGATGGACGGGCGGACGAACAGACATTTTATTAGTTTATCAGTTGCAATTACATAACACTTTATTATCGATTTCCTCATCGATTGTATATAGTAAGACAGCAACAAATTTCACCAATATAATCCAAATACGTGCTCGAGATACGTATACGATTAGTATGTCTACTGTGACCCGATCGCAACCATCATCATCATCATCAGTAACAGCAATGACGATGTCTCTTCCTTCTCGTTGTTGTTGTTGTAATCCATGTCTAATCCCCATAATGCCATCAGTAGAAATGATGATGATGATGATGAATGAAATTCAAGTTCTTATTTATTTAGGAAAAGTGTAATCATTAAAAAAGTTCAGTCTGTAAATTCAAATATATTTAACGCCATCAGTTTTTGCCGGTCATCATCGAGATTTCATTTTCTTAGATCTCACACTGCTGATTTCCAACGCAAAATCGGGATAACTGCGGTCAATCTGAGAAATGAACCCTGAAAGGTGGTGTGGATGCTGCAGCGAAGGTCGTTGGCCAACCTCTCGGGCAAAACCTTCGTGTTCATGTCTGCAGGGCGAGGCTAAACAAGCCATTTGTTCTGGGATGTACTCCCTCTCCACTCTCGTCTTCTGCTGCTGAACCAACCTTGTCTTTTCGTTTTTTTGTTCTTAAATTGTGATTCAATCTTTATGTAAATAAAACTAATCTTGTTGAAAAATAATTTCTAACGAGGTTAGTTTCTAAGTGTATGATGAAGTATATATGTGTGTGTGTGAGTGGTTGATAACGTTGAGAACTTAAAGCACTTTGTGAGATTCCTTACTAAGGTTAGTACCATTCTACTCTCTACAAAGTTTTTTCTTAATCTTTTGTAAATATATATATATATATATATTATATATATATATATATATATATGTATATATATATATACAGAGAGAGAGAGAGATGGATGGATAGCTGTCATTTGAAGCCATTATAAAGTAGTAAAACTAGGTGAGTTTATGGTGTCATTTCCTTGATGGGAGATTTCACAAACTCTTGGAAGTGGAACTGGGTAGACGAAATTTTGTGGATGGATACCTATTGAAGGGATTTCTGATCAGTTCTTGTTTGTACATAGAATTCATCTCCCAGTTTAACAGCGCCACCTGGTCTTTGTGGCCACCTGGTCTTCATCACCCAGTTTAACCGACAGCAGGTCTTTTGATACGTTTATCAGGGTCCATTCTACTGCAGACACGACCAGTTGTCCATTGGGAGGATAGAGTTTTGCCTTGCTGCCACAATTCAGAACTCCGGGTTAGTCCCCTCTTACGATGAGAAGAACTTCCAGCAGTAAGATCTTTCAACCATTTGGGACATCTTATCTAGAATTAAACACTGTCTTCATTCACTACAGTGGAGATGAAGTCGCTCACTTAATATTCAGTATTTATCATTAGAGATTGTTTTACTTGTTGGGTATCGGATATAACTTGACCAATTTTACCCATGTACAGATACACACACACGCTATACACGCGCACGCAGACGCACACATACACACACACACACACACACACACACACACACATACACACACACACGGGTTGACAGCACCAAACAGCGTATAAATGCAGACTTTATACCAGTTCAACTATGTTTGAGGTATATTCGAACCCACAAGAAAGCTATTCATTGTATTGTCAGGGAGAAAGCTTCTCACTGCACACAGATACGTGAAACTGCACTGAGTCAGTTCACATACCCCTCTAACCAGACCGTTTGATGCGTGGTTCTCCCCGCTTAGTAAGAGAGTCTAGAAAAGCAGACGCTTGCGCGTGTTTGCAGGATTTAAGAGCATCATAATGGAAAGAAACGAAGGTAATCCTCAAACACAGTAGTCTCCACTAAAAGCACTTAAGAGCGAGGTTAGGATGTTAAACTAGACGAACGATGAAATCTATCTGCAAATCAAACGAACGGTCACTCCCCCCATTATCTACTAAGGAGTGGTCACTTCGACCCTCATCTACACATGTAAGGGTCTCCGCGACCCACACAGTTTTAATCTCCAAGACTTCACGGAGCTTCATTCTAGCTGAGATGGTGGTAGATGGCTCATGTCCAAAGTGTTCAACAGTGGGAACGAAACCGTAATCAAGTAGTTGTGAAGCTAGCTTCTTTAATAGAGGGTCATAATTCATAATTAGTAATATAATGATTCCTGTTCATGTGTCTTTTCTGTTTCGTCATTATAAATTGTTGGTCAGCTACGGTTTTTGACATCCGAAATATTATATCAGCCACACGTCCAACCTATATGGTACAAAATATCACTTAGACCAGTAGATATGTATTCACACAAAAGTCAAAATCTTCATTAAATACGCTTCATTACCATTTTCCCCAACTTATAATTGCGTCATGGCAATCCTCCAGAAAATCTGGCATCGATATGGAATCATTGTTAATATGAATCGAGATCCGCGCAGCCAGAAATTCTAGCGATTTTAACATTCATGGTATAGCGAGAAAATTCTATAAAAATTAGTATTAGGAGGGGGGGATATCTTACAGAGTGACATACTTCAACTTGGTTGAACAGAGAGGAATGATGCCAGTTAATGGTGAGCCAAGTTTCTGGTGTGAATATCGTGCATTATTTTCACGCAAAATATGAAACGAAACAAAAAGAAGGAAAAAATCGAAATCACTCTGACTGATGCCGTATTTCTGTGATTCTATCGACAGAGTCTGTGCTTTGGCAAGCAAATCTAGTTAAGATAGAATAAAATTAACAAAATTCTGTTCTGATTATATTCCAATAATTGTAAATCTGTTTTGTCTCTATTCTGATAGAACAGTCAATATTTCATATATTAATTAGTACATTGTTTTAATTTACTTATTGCAAATGATATAAGCGGCCACACGTGATCAATAAGGCAATATTCTTTAAACCGAGTCAGCTTCTCAAATGCATTTCTTCTCATTTAATCAGAAATTGTTCTGACGCAGATTCCACAACACTAAAAGATTTGAATTACAGGAAGTACTGAAATGAACTTTTAATTAAATTAAGAAATCCTAAATAGAATTTGTAAACAATGATTCCATCGTTGTCAATGGATACTTGAGAGACCTGCTGCTTTCGTTCTCTCACCCTCTCTTTCCCCCGACTTCATTTCTCTCTCTCAACTCTCTCTTCCCCCTCTTGTGGTTTATTCCGTCAATTAAGGATGAGGCTTCTTAGACCGACAGACTCGGGCAAACACTGATACTGTAGACACTCCCCTAAAGTTGCAATAAAAGTGGGAGGCGAGTCAATAACATAACTGACTGGATTGGATATCAATTAAATATCTAATTGATTAGCTATCACGTGTGCATATTCCTGAAGTAGATTACACCATTATTCTTTGATTCTGATTCAGTTCCAATAATAGCAATTTTATATAAGAACACCCACAATCTTAAACCGACAGAAGATGTGTAATTTACAACTGCCTTAATCGAGTTAACATCGTTGTATACCATTTTATAGTAGCATAAATTTGCATATCATTAGCGTAATTAATCTGTTCTATATACTTAAAACAATCATACATGTGAAAATAGTTTTTATTTGTGTAGTTAAGAAGTACGATTGTGGATTTTTAAGTCTCCCGCAAACTGGGAGCGGGGGTTTTGTTGAATTGTTGTTCGGATCTTGCAACACCAAGAACTTTTCTAACGGCACCGGAGGCCGAACTTATAACGGCTGAACAGCACACTATCATCCAAAAGAACAAAATAAAAAAAAAAGTCCTTCGATTGACCAAACAAAGAAGATTTAGTCGACCTTAGCCTATGTTGCCAGGGTGTTGCGAGGCAGCATCAAAGCCGAAGCTACGAAATTGTGCCTGGAGAATTGGTTAATCATTTAGCTCTGTCTCTGCGTCTCAAATAACGACTTCAGCTACTGTGACACATTCATACACACGCACGCACGCACGCACACACACAGACACACACACACACACACACACATTCACACACACACACTTGATATAACTGTTTCTAATATAAGCAAAATTTGAAACTTAAATGGAGGTGCTAGTCGGTAACAATGACCTCTCTATGTAAGGAAGAATCTGACTTCGACGGGAATTGAACCTGGAACGCAAAGAGCCCTAAGAAGTACTTCGAGGTGTTTTGATCAACGATTCTGCTATCTGATCACTTTCCAACCGATAAAATGCTTTTAATTACTGTTTATGATTTACCCGTCTTAAATTTAGTTGAGTGGTGTTTTCTCATTAAACTGAGGAAATGTTAACTTTATTTACTGTGAGGAATGATTGACATTAGAACCATAGTGTTCTGGATGAAGATTTGAAGAAACCAATGTCTCACTCACTCACTCACTCTCTCTCTCTCTCTCTCTCTCTCCTCTCTCTCTCTCTCTCTCTCTCTCTTTCATTCTTTCTCTCTCTGGAATATGGCCACCTCCACAGGATAATAACAAACTACTTCAAATATAGAGAAATTCATATTTTCAAAGCCATTTGTGATCATGCTGCCTTTTGTCCAAAGATGGCTGCACGTCTCGCTAATGAGAAAGGGAGACTAGATTTAAATGTTATCAAATATATATTTTATCCTGTGCGCCATATTGACTGTGAAAAACTAAAACGTGCAAACGTTACTTTGCGAAACAACCTCTTCATAAATCGATACATTATTACCATTTATGGATTTCATATCACAAAAGCTGAACATTAGTTTCGTTTCGGATCGGTTTTCTACGAACCAGTCACTGTTTTACAAAATTTATGAGGGCTGAGAGTAACAAGGAAGTCTTTGTGTTGCTTGTCACGTGATCATTCAGATTTTTATTCCCCTAAATACGTAGGTAACTTAGCGTTTCGTCGCTGATTCATATTATATTAATATTTTGTCTCTTTTCTTATCGATAGAGTTTTGTTTACTTTCTCCAAATTTCAATTAATATTTTATGTGCACGGCACTTAACACACCATTTTCTGACTTAACAAACATCCCAAAGGGATTTCGTTCATAATGAGTCGCTTGTTTCAATATTCTCGTCAATATAATACATTCTTCACGAACATACATCGGTGAAAGACACAAGCATGTGTACACAATATATATATGTGCGCGCGCCGCACATGCATGTGTGCACAAGAAGATGAGCCGGAGCACATGACTGAAATAGGCTAATGGTACGAATTTAATTCAGGGAGCTGCTGCTGATGTGCTGAATGATGTATGCAAAACCGAATCCTAGTGAATTGAAGGCCTTCCCCTTGCCTTAGTTGGGGAAAGACAACAAAAACTTAGCGTTAAAGAACTTCAAATTTAAGGGGAAACAATTTCTTGAAATTAGGAACTAATTTCACAGAAAAATAAAATCATCGTTCTTACTGGTGAGAATCCTGTTGCTTTCTTTTTAAATAGGTAACATGATTCTGTCTCATCACACCATGTCTTTCTTTGAATCATTAATATTTACGGATTCTCAACAGATTAAAGCGGCTTTCAGAGGGCTTATTTTGATGAGATTGAATAATACTGAAACATGTCCTTGACAAATATTCATTAAGAATTCCTAGCTTACGATCTTTAGTATATGTATATTAATATCTGAACAAACGAACACATGCATATACACACAAACACGAGCATACACGCATATATATATATATATATATATATATATATATATATATATATATATATGTGTGTGTGTGTGTGTGTGTGTGTGGGTGAGAGAGAGAGAGAGAGAATTTTAAGGTACACTTTTCAGGTATTCTTCTGATATTTGACTAGCTCTGTTTTCTGAAGGTTTCAAACCAGAATTCTTTGGTCTAACATCACTTTCTTCCCATTTGTTATTAATAGACAATCATTCTATCTCTGATTTGCCTTTCTCCTTTAGTTATTCTGAGATTGCTATATTCCTCTAATGGCATTAGCTTAATCATAAATTTTGTTAGTCAAATACTATTAGACATAAAGTTTGCACTTTTCTGAAACCCTTTCCTAATTCCCATAAATAGTGTCAAACCCATGTACTCAATACCTCAGAGGGGGTTTTCGGAAATGCCATTTAGATTCCATCATATTTTTAGTAAAACCAATTTAACTTGTTTTCCTGCTGTTTGTTTTAAGATTTATTTTCTCTCTTTCTTGAAGGAATTTCTTTTTCTTCCTTCAATTTCTTCAGTCTTCTGTATACTTTGGAATCGCGTTTTAAAATTTCCTCGAGATATTTCATCTCATACCTGGATTATCGGGGTTTAACCATTTAAGAATCGAATTTAGGTTTTAGCCTTCTTTGTCAAAAAAGTTTACTTCTTGAGGAAGTGCAGTCTATTTCTGTTGGATCTTTAGATTCAGATATTCTTTCTTCTGTTTATTCCAAATTTAGACAGAAGTTTGTTATGGAACTGTGAAAATAACCGCCAAAACAGTTGTCAGAATTATTACCGTCAGGGCTAAAGAATGTCATTTTGTGTTTCTCGATTCAAATTTCAAGAGAGTTTCTGTTCAATGTCTCTTTGCATAACCGCAGCTGGGAACACATAAAGAACGTAAACTGGATACGAAATAGGTGAGAGAGAGAGAGAAAGACAACATAAACACATCACCGTAATTAATTTGCAAGCTGTATCTAATGCTAACACTTCAAAACGTCAGTACTCACCGAACGCTGTTACCTCCGAGAACATAGTCTCACTAAAACAGACGAGCGGCCGAGAGAGGCTAAAATAAATGTTCTACTCCCGAGAGCGAAAAGGTTACAGCTATGCAGTGATATATAATGTGTGTGTTTATATATGTGTGTATCGCTCTCTCTTTCTCTCTCTCTCTCACTCACTCTCTCTGGATATATATATATATATATATATATATATATATTATATATAGGAATAAAAATTATATATAAAGAAACAAGAACGTGAAATACACAAAGGGACGAACACAGAAAACAGACGGGTCATTCGAAGCCTTTAATCTTCAGTCAGAAACCGGATCATCATAGCAGATTTCGGCTGATTAATTCTGATATTTGCTCCAAAGCGGCCAACCCCAAGGAAAAACTAAGCTGTGAGCATTAGATCTCTTGGAAAAAGGAACGAATGTAAACGCAACCGGGACGAATATATATATATATATATATATATATATATATATATATATATATATATATATATATATTGTTTTTATATAAGAAGTTTCGGGGCCAACTAAGCCATATTCGGATGACTCAGCTAACTTCGAAGTGTTCTTGTATAAGAACAATAATTTGTACTCTATAAAAGTATAGATTAACCCACTAGACTAATGTAACATTGTTTTTTTTAACTGAACACAAAAACAAACATTAATATATATATACAATACTTACTGAATGGAGAAGATCCGGGTTACATATGTTTCATAACAGGCAGAACCTCAGATTAAATTTAATCAAGATATCCTTGGTTTGAAGAGTATCCGGCAGTATACACCTCACTTAGATATTTACCACTTCTGAGGTTCCGCTTGTTATGAAACTTATGTTGCCCGGATCTTATCTACTCCATTCCGTAACTTTTGTATTCTTATTCGCTCACCCGGCAGACCTGGTCGCTTACCGTGAAAACAAATCCACAACTTTCCGTCTCAATAAACCACTATTGTTCCTCAAAGTTTTCTTTTACTACGGATTGTTTGACTCTAAATTTCTCCCTACTCTTCGATCCCTGGATCTTACATGTGTGTGTATGTATATATGACGGGTTTTGCTGAGTTTCCACGTACCAAATCCCGTAGACAAAGAACTGACAAACCCGATAGTGCAGCAGCGAACACTTTACACAAGGGGCCGCTCAATGGAATCGCATCTTCAACTACATTGTTGTAATGTGCATTTCTTCTCCGTGCAGCATTTCCTATACCTACTCCATTAATGATATTAATATTGCAGTCTAATGTTTCCAAAATGAAATCTATTGATAACCTTTAACACGAAAAAAATAATTGAATTTGTTAGGTTTTGAGAAATTGCAAGCTTGGTGCGAAGCGAAATGCGTGAATGTGTTATATTTTCTTCTAGATTTCTTTAAACAGAAGATTAGTAGTCTTTCGTGTAATAAATGTCAGACAAAAGATGCGAGATTCTGCAAGTTTTTGCTATTTTTATTTCTGCAGTATTTAATCGAAAATAGATGCGTCTTTACATTAAAATTTAAACAAGACGGACAAAAATAAATAAATTACCGGATTAACTTAATTCGTTAATTAGACTTGTTCTTTAAGTTTTGATCTTCAAGTCCTATCAATGTTCTCGTTTCATTTTCCATCCTTACAAGTCGAAAAACTTGTTAATTTTTCTGAAACTATTTTAGCTAGCACCTACCTCTATTTATAGAATTGGAATGTTTGAAGTCAATTTTCTTTATTTCAGTTTCAAATCCTAGTGATGTGAATAAGATACTATATCAGTCATATAATGGCGACCACTTTTCGATGGCAGTTTTCCCACCAATTTTCAGACACATCCCAATGTTAGAAATGCCCTTCATTGTTGTAGCTCATTGTAAACGGACACCCGTATCTGAATTCTGCAGAGAAATCGTTTTTATTCTGATCATCTCAAACTGGTGCACGTATCTCCTTTCGAACTCGGGCTTACGGAAGTCACCCAACAAAATCTGTAGAAGTCATTCCAAAGCACTCTTCTTATTTCTGTCTCTAACTCAGTTTAACATAACACCTTGGTCTGTGGCTAAGTAGAATGCAGTTCCATCTGTTACAGTCTACTGAATAAGCTTTTCAGTGAAGGGTAACCTTCACCTCTCTTCACGCCAGTTTTGTAAGATCTGAAAAGTGTCAACACGATGCTCCTCCCACTTAGGACTTAGTCAAAGACATTTCTGTGTTTTTTTCCGTTTTTTTTTAATGAGTTCAGTATGTGTGTAACATGCAAGATTTTCAATTCTGCAAATATTAAAATTCTTCGACTGACATACTTAGACTGGAGTGACCGAAAATTGAAATCGCTCATCTTCTAATCGAAACATGCATACACACCCAAACAAATGCACGCACACGCGCACGCAGAAATTTACGTGTCTATATCTAAATACGTGTGTGTGTGTGTTTGTGTGTGTGTGTGTTTGTGTATGTGTGTGTGTGTGTGTGTATGTGTGTGTGTGTGATGTTACAGACCAAACATATAAATAAATGACGGTGTACCCGCCATGTTTTATACACCTGCAACGAAGACCTTCAGGCTTTGATCTTCAAGTCCTATCAATGTTCTCAATTCACCTTCAATCTTTACAATTTGAGGTTGATTCCTTACCATGACGTTAAAGATATTCGTTCAAATCAGATAGCTTTGGCAAATTCCTGCGTTAAGATTTTATGAACGTAGTTGAGAAAATTTTTATAATTTGGCAAATTTCGAGTGTAATTTCTTCCCATCACAACGAGATTTATCTTTCTTTCCTTTCTATACAAAGCGTCGTTCGTTATGTTCTGCCAGACGACGGTTCGTTATTTTGAATAAGGAATGGAAGTGCTTACAAGTCACTCACACGTTTATTATTTCTGGATAAAATAAAAATCAACAAAATTAGTTAGAGATAAGTATTAAAAACATTTATATAGCACGAGCATATATAATATACATACATACCACGTATGTACATACACGAGCGCTCACACACATACACGCACACGTGTGTGTTTGAGTACGACTATTTTTCTCTCTGCCTGTATGCGTGGGTGCGTGTCTGCGATCGTGTGCCAGTAAGGATTACTTCCTCCGCAATATGTGAGGAAACGTAAAGCTGTTTCCCGTCCATTTAATAGGATCGATCTCTGAACATGTAACAATAAATAATAGAGAACTGATCAAACTGAAATCTACATGGCTTCAACAATAATTTTTCAGTATTGATTTCTATAACGATCGATTTTTTTTGCAAATAAAGAGTTGTACAGAGAAGAAAATAACTCGGACATATAAAGAAAAAACTTACATGTGATCGCGCATAAATCTGAGCTACACACTCACACACACACACACACACACACTTTCTTCCTCTCTCAGCCCCTCTGCGCGCGCGCGTGTGTATTATTGAAAATGCAGTTGGCCTCCAGGTTAATGGCTCTTTCAAATATTGTTCATATTCACACATTATTTGACTACTGTATTTGGAATACTTACGTTTTAAGAACGCATTTTGTGGGAAAATGAATCACTTTATAACCGGAAAAATTATAAATTGGATAATTGTGATATCCTGTATGTAATTTCGTCCTCAAAAATATTGAAATATTAATTATAGTATATTGAAAAGTAAAATACAGATTGGAAGTCAATCAGTCTTTCCTGAATATAAATTAAACTAGAGCAGAGGGGTTGATCGATAAACTATTGTGAAGCTCGCAATTCGCAAACGACAACCTTCTGGCGATCTCTCGTTGCCTAATGCAACAAGCAACACAACATTAGTGTAATCGTATTCGTCAAAATGATGTAACCGAGAAGGTCATGAATCATAAATTGACATCGGAATGTTATTGTTCGACAAGACTCATAAAGGCCTAAAAATGGATTCTGATGAATCTTTAATGGAAAATCATTAAAGCCCAACATAGCTGCGTCTTCAGTACAGCGTGGTCAAAGGAAAAGAGTTACAACAACGATGTAGAATAACATTCGATTGTCTGGTCGATCACGATAAACACACACGCACACACACACACACACACACACACACACACACACACACACACACACACACACATATCATGTGATCGACCAGACAATCGGGTATTCTTATACATAGTTGGTCCCAATCATCCTTTTGTTTTTGCATCGTTTTTAGCTTTCGAATGATGCCACACCACTGGCTAGGTGAGCAGGCTAACATTCCCCCACTGATCGGAAAGCTATGCAGTCACAGGGTGATCCATCTACAGCTGAGTGGACTGGAGCAGCATGAAATAAAGAGTTTTTCACAGGAACACAAGAACACAACGCGAAGCGATCCTGAGCGCAATGTCCTAAACCCTACAGCTCACACCTTCATTATATATATATATATATATAGTGGGTGGGAGTGTATATGAGCGTATTCCATCATCAATCGTTTCGTATATTTGTTTATTCCCATGTTCTGTCATGTAATGATATCCAGTCCTTAGCACCAGAAGATGTGGCTTTGACACAAACATCTCGCTCCAACTCTTTCTCTCCTTGTAACACGCACAAACCATTCGTTTTCTAATACAGACACATACATATACATCCACATATACGTACACACGTGTGTGTGTCTTGGAAATATTTTATAATTCGAAAAAAAACCCAGAGAAGCCTCTTTTACATAATACTTGCTATGTTTTACATATTCAAAACAAGTGGGATCTAAATATCTTATATTCCACGACCCCAAAAAGAAATAAATACACGCGCCAAGGTTGTATGTGTGTATGTATGTGTATATATATGTATGTATGTATGCATGTATGTGTGTATGTATGTGTGTGTGCATATTTATGCAATATATGCGTTTATATTCGCATATGGTTACTAATGCATACATATATATAAGACGTTTTATTCGTCATCGCTGCAGTAAGTAATATGCCAAGCAGACTACGTGGTACATGTCTGAACAATAAGACATTAAGGCAGACAGTTGTGTAGAATTGAGAAATAAATTCCAATGATTTGTTGAAGAATTAATTCTAGCCTTTTGTCTTTCTGCTTTCCCCACTTCATTCAGTCGTAACTACATCGATTACTGCAGGCTGGAAATCTACTGAAATCGGGATAGATGTGTGCACCTGTGTATGCATTGTATATATATATATATATATATATATATATATATATATATATATACACCTGTGTCTGTGCGTGTGTACACATGCACCAATATGTACGAATAAAAACCATGCATAGATACACACACACACCACACACACACATATATATATATATATATATATATATATATATATATAATTTGCTTCTCTATATATACATATATATTTTGCATATATGTATCTAGGAGTACAAGTGCTTTTTGTGTGTATATTGAAAGATAATAATGTGTAGCTATAACTGATTATAATCATAGCAGAAAAATTAAGCAATAATTCTACGTTCTCCAAACGAGCATTATTAGAGTTGATTCTTGAAGACTGATTACTTCTTACCGATTTCTAGTAATATCTGGAATCAATGGAAAAGTACGAAGGAATTGTGGCAATGCTTTGTTTAATTATTCCTCAACGGACTCATTCAAAATGCTATCAATGTGAAGTGGATATTCAACAGTTTAATGCCTGGAATCGACCAATTGCTATGATACTCGAGATAAGTCAAAACCTGCCTTCGTCATCCGCTTCTACTTCACACTACATCCTCCGTGTCCTCTCTTTGACAATTCTACAGCTACTACATTGACTTCGAATTTTATTCAGGTTTCCCAACCAACTTGTTTATCCGTCTCCCCGCTTTCTACCCCTAGTGAATCCACTCGACCCAGTCCTTCCTTCTTTCTCAAATATCTCTCTTCCCACGTTTTCCTCTGCAGTTATCGACTTACCGTTGTTCAAAACGAATATTGACGCCATCGTTCTCAAAAGTATTCAACGACTTGGATACTCCGAGTACAATTTCTTCCTCAAAACCAAATCAAGAATGAACGTGATGGTTCTTCAGTTAAAAACATAAGAATCGACAAACTCCTTTAACATTCCAATTAAACTGATATTGGTTTCCTTTCTTTCTTTCTCTTTGTCATTCTGAAGTTTCTGTAAAACGTTCCTCATCCAGTCTGTCGAGATTCTCCTGCCAATCGCTGTTGAATATTCGCTCGCTTCAAACTTATATCACGTTCACTGAGTTTAAGTCGATAGATTTCTTGTTATTAAATATCAACAAAATATCACTGTTAGAGAAAAACATTTTTAAATAACAATGCAAAACATATTTCCAATATCGAACTAAAAACTAAAAAAATTTTTTTCAGAAACTCCAAGTTGTATCACATTGAATTATAAAGCTATGTCCATGCTATGATATACACACTGTAACAGCTCAACCCTTTTATTCTCCAATATATTTGAAATTAGCTTCTTTTGCTATTTCTATTGATTTAACAATCAAAAGAAAACTATTGATTAAAATGATTTTCTCTTAAGACTGTATGCCAAAGAATATACAGAAAACCATGGATAAATATCCACCCGAAGAAATTTGTAAAACGGAGTAAAGTTTGAAATATCATCTCGTTTCAAGTTCCAATATATAACATTTCTTTCCAATAGTATCGTGGCAAAAAGCTATACCTCTTTGTGCGCGTTTGTATTTCATATTAGACACATAACAGCATTCAGGTTTGTTTAAAAACTAACTATTTGTAAAGCAGTCTTTTCCCGTTAGTCCCCGTAACACGCTCTATCAAGGTAACATATGGTGCAAATACAATCTTAGTCTTGTAAAATGAGTTCTATAGAACAGTAACAGATAGGGGAATAACATTAACATAATAGCGGAAACATTTCATACACCTGGATTACTTCCCTCGTCAGCTCTATGTAGGATATGAATGTGGTTTCCACGTCTCATATCTCGTATATCTCAATCGACGCTAAGAATTTATTACCTAATCTATTTTCATGGTATATCCTGATTCTGGAAGCAACACGGACATGCTCCGTTTATACGTATACACAAACACACACAAAGCCTGTGTCGGATCGTAAAGTCTCATAGTCATGATACCACGGCATAAGACGTTTCTTATTCATAATGTTCCTGCTTTAATGTTTCGATCGGAACCAAATGTGGTTTCCAGGTATTGTATCCAACTGAGGTATAGCTTTGATTCTTTTTGATACCATCGATGTTTGAGTTTATGTTGGAACAGTTACTTTGATCTCTAGATTCGGGTGGTTCAAACATACTTCACGTTGGCCCCTAAAATTATTGGAATAATGAATCAGGGTGGAGGAAAAATTAGATACACCACTAAGTTTGAGAGTACGTTTCTAAATAGTCTTAGAAGGAACGGCTATGTGGTTCTTCGGAAGTACATGAGATAGGCTTCGGCACCCGTTGTCCTGTCCGTCAGTCCAGAATCGTCTATCATGGGCTGACCTAAACATTTTGAGAAGTTTGGAGACGAAAACTGAAAAACCATCGATGATATTATTGTTCGTGTCCTTAATAAGAAAACTTCGTCCGCCGTCAGCCTCATCACCTGCTCTGTGGATGGTTTTAGTGGGTTTCTTTGGATTTTGTGGGGAAAAAAGATTCAACCCATTACCCAGTTAAACTTCACCATTTGGTTGTTTTTGGATACCTTTTAATGCAATTCACCCTATTTCGAGAAGGGTGACCAAATTAAAAAAGTCACCTGATCCTTGTGTTCTTTAGCAAATTGTTTCTATCGCTAACAGCTGGAACCAGGTCTCGTGTTGATTTACTTGCTGCATTACCAGAATACAGGCTAAAAGGCCCTATGTGCTGCCCTTCCTTCTGTGAACCACTTCTGAAATGAAAGATCTTACGCATATAATGTGGAGGAGATGATGTTAATGGGATCGGATCGGGTCTTTTTAACGCCCTGAGGACAAATACTGAGAGCTTTCCACTGTAAATAGAAACCAACTTTTGGTGTTGATTATCAGCGAGAAATGCTTACGAAAGTTGTCATATCTTCGAATCAAATATATTCAATTCCTTATTACCGAACCAAAAGAAATCGATATTTTAGTGCAGGAAAATACAATTATCTTAAATCATCTTACATATCTTTTCGAAAATCTAAAATATAATTTGCTTTAATTCAATATGAAGAAGAAGAAGAAGAAGAAGAAGAAGAAGAAGAAGAGAGCGGGATGGACCTCATAAATAGAACTTACGAACTAAATAAAAGCGAGGAAATAAGAACATAATTATTTTCGAAATAAATATTTGAGGAATTAGAGAAATGAATTTTCTGAATGTTATGTCTTCCTTTTTGATTGTTGCCGTATAGATGACTAATTTTATTGACTTCCTCTTCTCAGAATTTCTCTTCTACATTCACTGCTGTCACCATCTTCACAAGAAGACATACGGCAGAGGACAGCAAAATCAAATCGATATAATTTATTTTGTTTGTATCTTTTTAATTTGTTTTAGACAGAAATAATAAATCGTGTAATGAAATATTAGATGAAATAAAACAAATAAAATGTTTTCTGAAACCTCGAGTGTTTAGATATAGCAGTAGATGCTGCAATTGATGAGGAACTATTCATTGACATATCAGCACCAAAACCAATCTCGGTAGAATTTCAGAAATAAAACCATTTCTAAAGAAACTATTGATGAATGAGATATTTCAACTTAATCCTTCGACTTCCATACATTTCTAAACAATAACAACAACATGGAAACCTTTTCACTTTACCAGATTCTGGTCTGATGAAATTCCATTGGCCTTGACACTCGGTGCTTTTTTAGACTCTTTAGATTGTCGTCGATGTTTCCATTAAATGGCTGAAAAAAATCAACGATTTGGGAAAAAAAAAGACGGGAAATGAATTATAAGCTGGTAAAGTAGTGAGGATACGGTGCTGAATAGAATATAGCTGAGAGAGGGATAAGAAATAGATGTGTCCAATGTGTTTGAATGTCTGTGACAAGAAAGCAGACATCAGCTCTGGGTAGCAAATGACACTACAGTAGAGAAGTTAAAACAAAGAGAAGACACAGGAGATATGTAATTGGCCACAAATTCGAGTACGTTGCTGAGTATTCATGCAACATGCTGTTGTCATAAAGTTGGATGTTAGAATCATGTGATTTTATAAAGAATTTATTTGATAAAGACTGGGCGATCACGGCCGGAATGAATATATATTTATTTGATCGGAGAAACACCGGATGATCCATAATATTTCCTTTTTAACATCTTCAGTACATCCACATTTAATTAAATTTATAAATAATCTAAAACTAATCCCTAAATTCATTAATTCTAACTTTTCCAATTGTTTTGTTCTTAACTTCCATTGTTTCAAAGATAACATTGCATTACTCCCTACCGCCATTTTAACGTTTATCTCTTCGGCTCCACCATAGACATATAATAATGTTGTCATTCACGACACGATATCGACTGCTTATCTACTCGACCAAGCCGAAATTAATTGGCTGTACCTGTTTCTATCTTAATCAATTCCACGCCACTTCAATAAAACCGTCTTACACTTCTGCATTGCACATGCACTTACGGCTTATTGGTATGCTACACTTGCAAAGGGCACTGAGCGGAGCAGCTTGCAAGTGTGAACTGATTCCATAAAGTGCATGCATTGTTAGACAACGAGATCAAATCTCGAGGAAATCACGCCCCACGGTCTTCAAGAATGGTTAAAGACTTACATGATGATCTATTTAAGTGGTGAGGAATTGACGAAACTAAGAACAGCTGTCGACAAGAGAAAGTTTAATAATGAGAACTTCTGACTTGTCAATACTGGCATGTTGTATTAGGTTACGCTGCCAACATTGTTTAGCACGACAATGTTTTAATGTCTAAATAGGGGACAATGAACGACAAATTGGATTTCTAATTAATATAGATCTAATTAATATAGATCTAATTAATAAAGATCAATAAAAGCATTCTTAAGAGTGTAAAACAATTTGTAAACTAATCCCAAGGTTAATGTCTTTAGAAAGGTGACTTCTTTTGAGGTCGTCGTTGGTTTATGCATCAAACGAAACATAAATGTTCTGTGGATGGGATGTATTCAGTGGCCTCATTCGAGAGTAAATAGAAATATTATAAATGCAACGTTAGATACAAAGAAAATTAAATAACCCACAAGATTTGGATTTGATCCCAAGCCTGCTTGTTCTGGGCTGCTTTGGAGCTCAGCAAACTTGTAATTTATAATTTTAACATGCCTGAACACTAGCTCCTAGACTGTAACATCATACACCTATACCGTTAACTCACACACAACCACCGGCCATAAACTTTTACCTAGACTTTAACCATGGATTACGATCACATTCAGCGATGTTCCTTTACGAATCAATAAGATACCACTAGGTGACACGTTGATCCGCTTAAAATAGCGGATAACATATCCTCTAGATCATGAATTTAAGGCTTAAAAAAATAATATTATTTAGTCAAGAATATTCCACATGTGACCACCAATACCTGTTAAAACGATGTAGTATTATATTATCTAAAGTAATCTTTAGTGTCTTAAGATTTTAGTGATATTAGATTTTGGCTGCTATCACTGGCGGGTTAAGAAGTCAGATAGTCTTACGCCTTATTTTATAAACAGATGGTAACGCCTTCTGATTAAAGTGAACAAAATTATAGGAAACTGATAATAATTTGGTATTAATCGAAAAATATTTGAGCGACTTCATTTTCCGGCAAACAATTACGATCTCTAATTTTAGAGGAAGGAACAATCAGTTTTGCTGCATAATTAAGTACTTTAATTAGGCTTTCAAATAGAAGCTTTATATTATCTTAATCACAATCATAATTGCCACCGTTAAGTGTAATGACCTAATTTTAAAATGTTCAATTTGTATTACTAGGCCAAAACATTTATAAATATTTGTGCGACAGATGGTACCGCAAAATCAATATCTGTCCATCGTTATCTTTATAATAAGCACGTACACACACACACACACACACACACACAGACACACACACACACACACACACATACACACACACACAAACACGCACACAAGCACACACCTACATTGTATGAGTTTATATAATGAGCGTGTAACATGAGAAATGATCAATTATTCTTCTCCTGGTTCTGTCCTTGCAATAGTCGTTATTCATTTTCAAATCCAATAAACGATTCTCAGAATTCAAGATTAAAGTCAGTTTCCAGTTGTATTATGGTGAGACATTACCTAAAATTTGAATATTTATTTCCTGTGTAATATTTATGGCAGAGTGACAGGTTTAAAACCGTGTCACATTCTGTGAGAATAGCCACCATGCCTCTCTAGTGTCTGTGTATATATAATCTCCCACGCTTACTATCCACGGGTCTGGCCTCCTATTCATCTATCTACCTGAATTTTTAATAATGAAAAAGATCATGTGGTTACCTTGAAATCTAACTTTAGTTAGATTTCAAATTTACAAGAAGCAAATTCGAAGATGAACTATACCTACATTTCGTTTTCAGAGATTTAAATTCGACATTGCACTGAAGAAGTCAATTTCAGATTGAAACAGGTGTATGTGAGTAGAATTGTATGAATTTTATTAACTTCAGCATAAATGAGAAATAAATATGAAAGGACTGTTGAATTTTAATTATTATTACGGCAAAGTGAGTGAACGGGGAATAGCGTTTATCGCCAATGGCAACGCTACAATATAACGGCTGTAGCAATCAGGTGATACTGTGTGTGTGTGTATACATATATATATATACACATATATACACACACACACACACACATATATATATATATATATATATAGGTATGTATGTATGTATATTGTGTGTGTGTGTGTGTGTGTACATATATCTCTTCTCTCTCAAATATTAAAAATTTCAGAAGTGAAATGGTAATTCCTTAGGCGACAGACATTTCCTTCCATTTCCAGAGACAGTGAAAGGTTATTACAGGCAAAGAAATGATTCATTTAATTGTGTGAAATCGAAGAATTCTGATCTTTCAGTGATCACATTCGAATATAATTATCGTAAATACAGAAACATATTTTCACATATTCTTCTTGAGGTACTTTTTTAGGGGTGGGTTACTGGATGGAAACCCATTTATGTTGTAACTATTAGCAACCTAATTATAAAGCTGTCCACTGCTTTCTCTACATCAAAAGTTTCTTTATTCAAAATTTAACCTCTCTCTACCGATTCCTGCGGGCACATCTTATATTAAAATGTACAAAATGAGAAATAACGTATGGTGTGTGATTATACATACACATATGTGTCTGTGTGTATACATGTATGTGTATGTAGTATATATATATATATATTATATATATATATATATATATAATGTGTGTATATACGATTTAGTATATATGTGAGTATAAGCTATGTAGTGATAAAAAATTGTCTGATACACAATTCAATAGGAAATATAAAATATTTCATATCGTATAATATAACAGCTGTAAGTTTTGTCGTGCTGCCTCCTCTGTTGTCGAAAGGAGGCTAAACATATAACTTACACCTACATATATATATGTGTGTGTGTGTGTCTGTGTGTGTGTGTGTGTTTGTATGTGTAAATCTGTATGTATATATAATACAAAAAGAAGCCATTTCCTGATCCCAAGTAAAATCTGCATTGACTGTGTTGATGCGGACAGTACTGTACCTTTATTCAGCCAATATTAATAGAGCAAGAATACCGGGCAATTAAATAAACTAAGGAAAGGTAAGGGAAGTTACTCTGATTTAAACATTATTTTCAATGATTTGACGAGTCATATTATGAGTCATATTACGAGTCATATTAAATATTTCTAATACTTCTCCGATATTACTGAGCAATCGCTTGACGCCATGTATTTCAGAGTTTCAATAATCTTTATTGGTTTGGGCCGCAATTGAAAACTTTGGCATCAAGGAACTCTCCCTTCATGGCTCTAATGTGAAGTCACTGACACAGATTTATATAAGGCGATTTCGTATGATTTCTGATAATATTTTCTCGAAAGGGTTTGCTAGTCATGGAACACTAACATGTAACGATCGAATGCCGCCAGAGTAATTATGTCAGGGTTAATATACTAATTAATGTGATGAGACAAAGTTTAGGGAAAATTAAATATCATGAGATGAAAACATCCTTTATTAAGGATTAATTCTGCACAAAGAGAGTTAACTTCAAAGTAAATAATATGAACTGAAATGTGAACCATGTGTGTCCACAGCTTCATCTTTGGTAAGAAAGGGTAGACAACGCTAGACGTGTTTTAGCTTTGGTAGATCTCCTCAGCTTATAAGAACTGTCTGACTGAGAAATATAATAATTTTAGGGAATAACAACCGATTGGTGACTCATCTTAAAATAATGAGTAGATGAAATGGAAGAAGATGAAATTCTGTTCTCACCATCACTACATGCTCTACTTTTCTTAATTCTTAAGTACTCTTATACAAATTTAGTTTCTGTAGGTTTCCTCTTAATTTTTGAAACCAAAGTTATTCATCATTGAGCCAATTATTTCCTTCTCGCTGTTGGTCTACCTCCAATTGATTATACTTATGAAACCCACACGGTTTGTAGAGGTGTTAAGAATTGTGATCGAGTACATAATCTATAGAAGCTTCGGCCTTGAGGTCATGAGTTCATATCTAGCTTATGGCTATCATTGTATTTTTGTGACAATTTACAAAATTCATTTCACCAGAAACAGCTGACATGTACTGAAGATGTTTCGACATTTTATACTGGGAAGCTATCCAAGTAAACACACACACACACACACACACACACACACACACACACACACACACACACACACACACACACACACACACACACACACACACACACACACACACACACATGTACATATACTTGTCTAAAACTGGCAAAATTTAATGTTAAATTTTCTTGAAATAATTTTCATTTTAATGTGCTAAACCGCGAGAAGAACATTCTGAACAAGAAATCAAAAAACTTCTTTCTTCTGCCGATTCTTTTCACCATCGATTTAGGGAGTTGTTGCTTAATTTATCGACCCCTAAATTATGAAAACTAAACTTGACCTCAACAGCAGGATTTGAACCCAGCGGGCAGTGATCCGGGTCAAACCGTATTAAGTATGCGTATCTCAAAGGTCACTCTACAAAATTTTCTTATGTTGTCGATCAGAAGCACATTTCGTCTTCTATCTCAATGAATTTTGTTTAAGTTGACTTTAAATGGCCTCGCACATGCGAGAAAAGAAAGAATAGTTTTCTTAGAAAAGTGGATTGTGCCACAGGCCCCAAGAGCTACATTGTGATGTCACGCTAGGTAACAACACCGAGGAAATTGTTAGAGTCATCCTCGGATGTGGTCATTGTCTTTTATCGGGTTGACAAGGGCATGGATTCTGCCAGAGACACCCAAGGGCCAAGTTGTTAAACCAAATAACGGATCAAATGTACCTTCGAAATACACCACATATGATTTAGGTGTATGTAGTTAAAAAATACAACATGATATATATATATATATATATATATATATATATATATATATATTTATATATGATTTTTGATTGATTTTTTTGATTTTTCCAGTTTCAGCTAATGAGCTGTGGCCATGCTTGGGCACCGCCATTTGGTTTGCTACACGATTTCACCTCACGGATGCTATTTAGCAAACGTCATCTGATGCATGAGAGAGTTCGATGCAGCTGCCCTCATCTGCACCTCCTGCTGTGAAGTTGGTTCATCCGGGACACCTGACAGGAAGAGATCCAGTCCTACTTTAAAGACATCCGCATCTACACCATGCAGGTCCCTCAGGTTCTTCGGGAGGATATTGAAGAGCTGTGGGCCTCTGAAGCCCAGGCTATCACAGTATCTTGTCCTACATCTTGATGGCAAATTTGGAGTCCTTGGTACTACGCAGTGGCGCCCGGTTCTGGCATTTGTGTGACTCTCGATGCCAAAGTTTGGGACAAGTCCTTCCAGGATCTTCCAGATATATATTATGGCATATCTTTCTCGCCTACGCTCCAAGGAATAGAGTTTTAATCTCTTGAGTCTTTCCCAGTAGCTTACATTCTGCATAGAGGCTATCTTCTTTGTGTAGCTTTGTTGGATCGCCTCAAGTTCTGTGATTAACTTGACACTGGATGGTGACCATAGCTGAGAGCAATAGTCAAAGTGGGTTAGGACAAGTGTCTTCCAGAGGACCATCATGGTTTCTTGTTCTCTTGTTCTAAAGGTTCTAAGAATCCAGCCAGCCAGCCGTCTACATTTCATTGCCAGTTTAGCAACATGTACATGAAAGGTCGCGTCATCACTCATGTGAATACCCAAGTCACGCACTGATTGTGCCTCTGGGATTGCAATCCCTCCGGGTCCAGTGTATTCATTGGGTATTGCATTCAGTTTTGCATGCTGATAGTATAAAGCTTGAAACTTTTCAGCATTGAACTGCATGCTATTCTTTTCAGCCCACTTGTATATTTCGTCCAGCTCACATTGCAGGTGCTTAGTGTCTTCAGGGTTCTGTATTGCCTGTGAGACTTTTGTATCATCTGCATAACTTGTGATCGTGGCTCTCTGCGTGGCTGAGGGCATGTCTGAGAGGGCCATTATGAACAGTAGTGGTCCCAAAACAGTGCCCTGCGGAACACCTCTCACTATTTGCGTGTTAATGGAAGTGGCCCCATTGGATGTTACCACCTGACTTCTATTCTTCAGAAAGTCAAGAAGCCTTTCTCCCAATTTTCCAACTATGCCAAGATCACGCAGTTTGTGACATATCATTCCATGATCGACTTTATCGAAGGCCTTTGCAAAGTCGAGATATATGACTTCCACATTTGAGTGGTTGAGCAGTTGTTTCAGCACCCAGTCATAGTGTTGTAGGAGCTGAGTTAAGCAGCTTCTTCCTGGTCGGAAACCATGTTGGGTGTCAGGCAGCAAGTCATTTTCTTCAAGGAAGGTGATTAGTTTCCTTCTAACTATTCGTTCCATGACCTTACTGATGTGTGAGGTGAGAGAGATAGGTCTGTAGTTCTTGGCCTCTGCTCTGATACCTCCTTTATGAATAGGGCATATTTTACCTTCCTTCAGTTTTCTTGGAAGTTTGCCAGCTGCAAGGAGGCTCTGAAAGAGGAACTGCAGTGGTCTTGCTAGGACTCTCTTACATGCTTTTAGGAGGATTGCCGGGAATCCATCGGGGCCAATAGCTGAGTCTGTTTTCATTTCATCTATAGCCTTTATTACATCGTCTTCCTTTATATCGATGTAATTTATCGTCGCCGCCTCTGATTTTATATCTGCAGTGGTAAAGAAGTCAGTTGGATTGCTGATTTGGAAATGCCCAAGGGGTGGAGTGAAAACACTCTTGAACTGTTCATTCAGTATTTCGCTTACCCTCATTGGTTTTCCTGTGAGTGTGCCATCCTTTTCAAGGAGTGACCCTATCCTACAGTGCACCGTAGCTGTTTCTTTGGCATACCTGTAGAAATCTCTGGGGTTCGTTTTTATGTTGTCTATAGCCCAGGCTTCTTTGTCTGCTCTTTCCTTTTCATGGGAGAGTTGCAGACAATTTTCAATTTCCAACAGTTTTATTTTCAGGCGGGACTTTTCACTGCTTTCAATTTGTTTGTTTAGGCGATTTGAAATTTTTGTACGCCGTCTCATTAAAATTTTCCTCTCTCTGGGGATTTTGTTCTTGTGTACAGTGGCCTTTCTCTCTGGGACATATTTGTAGCATATGGCTTGCATTACAGACATGAATTGTTGAAGTTTCATGCCGATGTCCGGCGAGGAGAGACATTCAGGCCAGTTTTGTTTGAGGATCTCTTTCTCAATTTGTTTCCAGTTTGCCTTATTGAAGTTCAAGCTGGAAAGATTCTGAGAGCTTCTTGTAGGCTGCATGTCCATGCTTTCCTTTGGCCCGTACATAATCAGCTCTACCATGTTGTGATCCGAGAGTAGTGTCGGTGTCACTTTCACCTGTTACTCTGAGTTTTCCGTTGCCGTTCATCGGACAGTTATTTTCTAGCAAAAACTGTCCGATGAACGGCAACGGGAAACTCAGAGTAACAGGTTTTGTTGAATTTTCTGCTGCTTTATCCATATATACATATATATATATATATATATATATATATATATATGTATATATATATAATATATATATATATATATATATATATATATATAATATATATAATCAATGCACAAAGATCAATATATCAATCTTTTTAATCAGTTATATGAAACATTTTTTTTATTTTTCAATCAATTGCTTTTTCGGTTTTGTTCTGAAATCCGACCCTGGTGTGAACTAGTGAGACTATAAGCTGATAAAGCCAGGCTCCTCTAATGGAGGTCGTATTCGTCTTCATTGTTTTATCAAACTATTCTCTGATTGATTATTCAAAGTATGTTCCATTGTGTCGATGTAAATATTTAGCAAGAGAATGGAACCTCATACCAAGTGAGACACTCGAGAAAATACTGGACAGACCAGCTGCTTTTTCATTAGTTTAATTCCCATCTACTATTTCTAGATTTGGACAATGAATATGTAGCAAATTATCTTCCTCCCGCCTCTTTCCCACCCATCACCTCCTCTCTTGCTACGCCTCACATTTTCTCTCTCTCTCTCTCTCTCTCTTCTCGCCCACACCTTGTTGAGCAACCTCTCCCTCTCTACTTGCTGTTGGTAAAGGAAAGAAAAATACCTCTTCTGAATGATCGCGCCATGGCATATAATGCAAGTGAGCTGAAGGCCTCGTCGATCGATCAGGATCAGAGACAAACAGACAGAGTTTAACAGTACACAAACACACACACCGACACAAGGCCTGTTGTTGTTTTTTTCCATGTAATGTCTATATTAATGCTAGGTCAAACGATAAAAGTTTGCTGCTTAAGTAATTTTACGCAATAATATAACAGACGGTATAAAAATATTCCGTAATTCTCGCAAAACAATTTCTAATAATATGTTCCACAGCCAACAGATCGATTTTTGTTCTGTGGAATGGCGTATATAAGCCTGTTAAATACAATTGTATTAATTAATCTCTTTAAATGTAGAATAGTTACCGCCAGATGGCCAAAGTTCTCGACTTTTCTGTTATGTATAACAATAATTAGGCAATGTTTACAATGTGGATGGCTGCCAATAATGAGGAACTGTTTTGGCAATAATTGCTCCAGCTGGGCTATAATCATGGATCAGGTCAGACGCCTCTGAAAGGTTATAAACAAATATGATAATGAACATAACAGTTAAATTACGTTTGAAATGTGTAGGTGCGTACGAAAGGGGGTGAATGTGTATGTATGTATATCTATATGTGTCTGTCTGTCTCTCTATATGTGTCTGTCTGTCTCTCTATATGTGTCTGTCTCTCTCTCTCTCTCTCTCTCTCTCTATATATATATATATATATATATATATATATACATATATATATATATATATATATATATATATATATATATATATATATATAATATATATATATATTCAAATATGAATGAGAAGCTGCCCGAGGATTATAAACAATATCGAATACATATGCACAATGTATGTGTATTGCCAGTTCGTGGTCAGGCTGCGATTTATAGGCATGATAGAAAATATTCTCATTAATACGCCTAGTGTAAAAACAGCAAAAAGTCATAGACAAGCGAGATAACTCAGGCCAGATCCCGTTGTATCAGTGGTAGACATTAATGTTTCATCATCTTTGTGACTTATTGAACCCAAAACTAGGCCAGACGTAAGCTAAATCGCTCGCCATGACTATATGCTGTGTGATGTAAGAAACGTGTTGGTATGTCCCAACGTTTCATATCACGCAAAGAATTCAAATATGAATGAGAAACGGTCCGAGGAATATAAACAAGCTACGTGTATGCCAGTTGATGGGCTGACTTCGATTTATAGGCATGAGAGAAAATATTCATATTTGAATTTTTCCGCGGTATGAAACGTTGGGACATCCCAGCACGTGGTCCTCACTCCGCTTTGCATAGCGAGCGATTTATCTTAGTTCTAGACTCGTTTTGGGTACTGATAAGTTTTGTGGTATTGATAAGTTACAAAGATAACGAAACACTGATATCCACCACACCTGCACCGGTACCTGGCCTCAGTCATCTCACTTGTCGATGACTTCTGGGCGTTTTTACCCCAGGCGTATTGACGAGAAAATGTTTTTCTCGGGCCTATAAATCGCAGCCTGCTCTCCAACTGGCAATACACATACTTTGTGTATAAGTGTTCGATATGGTTTGTGTACTTATATGAATTTATATATGTATATATACATTTATTTATCATTATTATTATTAATTGTAGAAGAGTTACTCAAATTCTTAGTTTCAAACGAACATATTTGTCAAGTTTTGGAAGAGAATACTACTTCCGTTGAGTAACAGTTTGGCTTTTTTTGTCCTTCGGCGTCTATAATGGCTCATATCAATCACTGGTTTAACTTGGTCACGTATTTTGTAATATTGAAGGCACCTCCAACTGAAACAAATTTCTCTTGTATTTTCCAGTTGGGATTTCAGAACAAGCCACAATGTTTTACTTCCCGTGTCTAAGTAGGGTGAATGTAGCAAACCTTTTATGCGTTTATTTACTGATAAAAAAAAAAGCAACGATCAAATGTAAACAAAATAAATGATAAAATAGTAAAATTATATAACAACAAAATTATAAAAACATGAAGTTTCGAAATTATTAATACGTAAAAATTTAAAGCTGTAAAGACAAAGCAGACGTCATGTTATTAATATTGTACGAACGTTTCCTGTAAAATATAATACAATATAGTGAATATTATTGAGGAATAGAAGAAAAATCAGTCGTTTAATCTGGGCTACCGTCTTTGTTTCTAGTGGATTAACCGTGTTGATTTTTGGTTCTTAGGATATCACTTATATAACCACATATGAATCATTGGCGATTTTTTCCCCTCCGTCTTCCTTTTCTGTTGGATTGTTTCTGAAGAAGAGCATTGCCCGAAACGTAACACCACTTTTCGTTCCCTCCTTGGGCATCTGCTAATACTTTATATGTACCACGTATTCGCGTTGTGTTTTTTTTGTGTTTGTTCTTCGATCTTGTTTGGGGGGGGGGGTTACTATATACATAAGAGAGAGAGAGAGAGAGAGAGAGAGAGAGAGAGAGAGAGAGAGAGAGAGAGAGAGAGAGAGAGAGAGAGAGCTAATAACAGCTGCACCAATGTTACTCAATTCTGAATGATCTCCTACAGCCACCTCTGTCTAGCGCGGATGGATAGTGGGGTAATCTAAAGTTTGGGTGGATGTTTCTTTGTAATGGTTATTTCTATGCATTCATGCATTTTAGAAACAGAGCCAACCCATCCTACTCGAGTTTAATGCTGAGTACTATGGACGTTTGTCAGCTTAGCTTGAGTAAATCTCTTAAGTATTCGAGAACCTTTGATGCCCCGTGGTCCCGAGAAATGTCCTGATGACTTTCCTAACGAAACAGTTCAATTTTCGAACATGATTATTGATAGATAATTAGTATTTAAACAATGACGTGAGTTATCCATATTTGAACTAATATTTGATTGCAACGCAACAAATAAAACAATTTTTACGGGGGGGGGGGGGCTTGTAAACTTTTGCTCGATCGCTGTGTCTCCCCAAGTCTTCCATGTTCTGAGCGAACCCTGGTAATCTCAGACCCAGATTGAACTCTTTGCTTCTTATCCATTCTTTGCAACTTTTTGTCGTCCATTTTTCGTTTCCGAGCAATCCGATCAATATCACTTTCTGGTTGTTTCTTCTGAACAGTTGTCAACATATCACGTGTCTTTATGTTTTATTTATCCCCATCTTAAGGTGGCAACCTGTTTGCATTGTCACATGAGAGGAAACTGCTTTGCAGTTTATCTTTCAGCTCTTCATGTTCCGAGTACAAAACCGACGAGGTCAACTTTACGTTTTATCCGTTCGGAGTTGATAATATAAAGTACCATTTATGTCTTCTGATCGGTGGTGTTTTACTAATCCCGTCTTTCTACCGAAATCATAAATTATTGTTATTGCTGTTGTTGCCATTCGATTTTTCTTTTCTGTTTTTTTTTTCGTTTTAATAAAAAATAGGTCAGCGAGCTAGCAGAATCGATAGCACCCCGGATAAAATGCTTTGAGGCATTTTGTCCGTCTTTATGCCGAAGTTGCCTTTACCTTTTCGGGATCGATGAAATAAATACCAGCTGGGCACTGGGTTCGATGTAACCAACAAGCCTCCTTCCCCTAAATTTCAGGCCCTTGTCTTTAGTAGAAAGTTTTATTATTATTCCTCCCCCACAAATTCCAGGCCTTGTGCCTATAATAGAAACTATTATTATTATTATGAAAGCAGCGAGCTGGCAGAATCGTTAGCACACCGAGCGAGATGCTCAGTGGTATTTCGTCTGTCTTTAAGTTCTCAGTTCAAATTCTGCCGAGGCCGACTTTGCCTTTCATCGTTTCGGGGTCGATAAATGAAGTACCAGTGAAACACTGGGGTCGATCTAATCGACTAGTCCCCTCCCCACAAATCTGAGGCCTTGTTCCTCCAGTAGAAACGATTATTACTGTTATTGTTATTATCATCTCGGTATTGTTCCTACTTGGCGACGTCCGTAGCGAAACAACCCAACCACTTTCACCAAGTGTTATGATATCTCCATGGGTGAGCATGTCAGGTGAGAATGAGAGAAAGTAACAAAAATCCAGACCTATTTGTAAAGCCAATTCTTTTTCTTTCTATATTCCTAACCAGCTGTTTTCTTCGCGTTTACTTTGCTTCTATTATTTTCTTTCCATTAATATTTGACTTCTTAAATATCTCGTCATAAGATGTTTATAGACTTTTCTCCTGACAATATCGATTTGGTTTGTTCTTCTCCACTTCTCTCCCTCTACACTCCTATACAGAACTGTTGTCAAGGATTTCCTATAAAACCTGTAATTTTCTGCTTTCATCAACAAATTCCAAAACTCAGTGAAAAGAGAGAAAATACAAACAACTGAAACCAGTAAAAGTAAAATTTTACGAAATTCTATCGATCAATATTTAATACTGACTGTTCGAACTCTCGATACACTAACATTTCTACATCAATTGCAAATCTTTCCTTCCTGTATGTATCGGCTTCACTTTCTCCTCTTCTCTGTCCCCCACACACACACACACATATACGTGTGTATGTGTATATATATATACACACTTACGCACACACACATATCTACATATATACACGTATATATATATATATATTCTTTTATCTTGTTTGTCATTTGACTACGGCCATGACGGAGCATCGCCTCATATATAATGTGAGTGAGAATTACTCCATGTATCTCTATCCAGTTAACTATATATCTACCCATCTCTCTCTTTCTCTCAGAAATATGTATGAGACCTATTCTCCCATTTATGGTTTTCTATAAATTAAGGCCCTAGCATTTGTATGTACAACATATCTTTATTGTAGTGACTGTTCAGAAATAATATCCCTGTAGACGGGTGCTTGACCTGGCAGAAATAGCATCCAGATCATTCACAAATCACATTCTTCAATCCTGCATAATTGCAACCTAATTTAGAAAAATAGCATTGGCACGGTGGGAACGTCTTTGATCAAAAGCCACTCAAAAATATCTCCACATTAGATCGGTAATAAAAATAGGTACCAGTCATTACCTGAGTTTCTATTTGTCTTTGTTTTTATCATAAAATCAGGGAAAGGGGTCCCAACACCAAGAGAACCTCTTTATTTTTTTTTTCAGTCTCCAAAACTGTGGACAGTCTTCAGGACAGATGTAAAGCTGGAGATGAGTGGTGGGGTTAAAACTGGCCAAGGAATGAAGTCTACCACGCAGTACAGGAAACGAATACCACCAGGTATTTAGTCCGACGCTCTGACAATTGTTCCAGCATCACTCTGCTCTTGCCTGGTCATTTAATTTATCGACCACAAAAGAGACGAAGCGCAAAGTTTACTTCGACGAGATTTGAATTCGAGAGTAGAAATTAGGACCAAATAACACGAGGTAGTTTGTCCAATGTTTTACGCACCCAATACCATATATGGAATAGGTATTTGGAACCGTTGATTAACCTCTAGTTGGTTGCTCGACATGCGAGAAACAGCAGTAAATTCGATCTGAAATTACACCCTTCCGATTTAGAAAAGGACATTGTATAATGTGCCTTTTGGATGCACTGGGTCTGGGGAAGGAACAAGAGGGTCAGATGATTCCAGCCATATTATTAAATGTGACTTGGTGGTTTTCATGCTGAGGTGCTCTGGGCTATTTGGACATTCCGGGTCATTTTTAGCATGTGCGCGCACACACACTCTTATCCCCCCACGACACACTTGCTCATACACTTCCACGCACACATGTTTACTCTCACATACATGCGCTTATTCCTTTGCACACACTCTTATACACACGCACACATACACAATTTCCAAACATACAAACCCGCCCTCACATGCAATTCCCAAACACACTCTTACAGACACACACTGACACACACACAAACACGTGATAAGAGTTGTTCTTCTTCCCTGTAACTGCGTGAGTTTCCACGACCTGCCAGAATGGTGATGATCTTCACCAATGACGCTAACATCAATTATAACAAGAGAAGACTTATGCTATTCAAACTCCTGCAGTCTGGCTAAATATATACTTCAGCTTTCTGAAGCTAATTTTGAACGTCATTAAACGAGGATTTCTTTGTTATTTTTGTTCTTATTCCTAATAGAAATTAATTAATTTTTCTGATTTTTGTCTATAATTTCGGCGCCGCCGAATCTAGTGTTTTAATACAAATATGAATATAATTATATTTGAAGTATCTCTTACAGAAAATCTAATGAATGGATTGAAAGGAAATCTCGTCCTCCTACCTGGACTATACAACTTCAATACAAGCTTTAATTGAATTACCTGCGTTTAACTATAGAAACAGAAAGAATTCGATTAAATATCAGAGTTTCTCTCTTCTTCTTTTTCTTCTATCTCTCTCCCCCTTCTCTCTCCCTCTCTTCTTCACTCATCACCAAACTCAACTATTATTCTTAGTTGTCTACCTGCACTGGATTAGATCAGAATTGTATTCAGTTACTACTACTACTACTACTACTACTACTACTACTACTACTACTACTCTTATTATTATCATCGTCATTATTATTATTATTATTATTATTATTATTATTATTATTATTATTATTATTGGTAAGTCGGCGAACTGGCAGAATCGCTGGCACTCCGGGCAAAATGCTAAGCGGCATTTCGTCCATCTTTACGTTCCGAGTTCAAATTCAGCCGAAGTCGAGTTTGCCTTTCATCGTTTCGGTGTCGATACAATAACCACCAGTTAGACACCGGGCTCGGTGAGATCAACCTATCCCTTCCCTAAAATTGCCGGGATTGAGCCAAAATTTAAAACCATTATTGTTGTTGTTGTTGTTGTGACTATTATTTTGTATTTATCATTGAAAAAGTTTTTATCTTTTTAAACGAATAAAACCTGTCAGATTGCCAATATCAAAATGTTTCCCCTTCACCAACTTAAGAATAATTATGTTTTTCACGCACAAACAAGTTATTTGTGCTGAACACTACACTCACACTTACAAGTGCGCGTGTTCGTGTGTGGGTGAGTGTGAGTGTGTGTGTCTGTCTGTCTGCCTGTGTGCGTGGTGTGTGTATCCTATTATTGCTTTCAGTCAGTGAACTGCGGCCATGCTGTGGCCCTGCTTTCAACTATTTTTGCTGACTTCCCGTTTGTCCACATTTGAAAGTTTCGTATATGTGGTGCATCTTTTATCGATTTCTAATTTGTTGAACCGCTATATGCGGAATATAAAATGCAGCACTAACACATTGACGAAGGTACGCGCGCGTGTGTGCATGTATGTATGCAAGTTAATTTTATATATATATATATATATATATATATATATATATATATATAGGGAAAGTTCACGGAAAAAGCAAAAGACGAAGACAGGTGGTGTATAAAACAAACAGATGTATTAGTACAACGGTCAGGAATTGAAAAAGTCTTTTACGTTTCGAGCCTACGCTCTTCTACAGAAATGGACATACACACAAACATACATTCGTACATACACAAATGTATACTCATTAATACAAATACGTATATTTGCTCGCACAACTTCCTTCACCTTATATCATACCCTTGACCCTAGCCCTATCTTATGCTCCTGCTCATTGTCCCCTCTTCCACATACCTGACACTAAACATGATCCGCGTAAGGGTCCAGTAGCAACAGTGTTTTTTCTCTCCCACCCGCGAACAATCCTAACCATGTCACCTCCTTCCCACGCAACAATACACAAACATGACTGTATTGTGCGTGCCTTCAGTTTTAATTTCACTACACAGCCGCAACTTGGTTTGTGGAGGGGTTGGACACTCTCTTTGGTTTTAACACATGCCAATGAATATAGGCATGGGTATAACAATGTAGTTAAACACTTCACTTCGCAGCTACGCAGTCTGGAGATCATTTTCGTTATGTTGCATCTTAGGAAAGTCTTTCTATCAAAGACCCCTTGAGTTAACCAAAAAATCGTTGGGTCGACCATATACAAATCCGGGTAAATTTAAACGGAAACTGTTGCATCTAATCAGGGCAATGGTTCCAGGGATTAGGTTGGGGGAATTAATACATCGGTCAATTTAAGATCCCTACTTGACTCCCGTGTCCTTTTAGCAGAATCCACTTTGTTGTAAATTGTCAAGAAACTGTGCAGGCAAAACGACTTCCTCCAGTCTTCGAGGTCCTGAGTATGGTCATAGCGGTTTCCCTTCCTTCTTAAAGACCATTAAGAAACTAGTTTCAAATTTTGCACAAGGCCAGTAATCGACCCCAGAGTTTATTTTATTGATCCCGAAAGGATGAATGTAAGGTCGATCCCGGCAGCATTTGATCCCTATCACCGCTTGACAACACCGGTTGTCAAGCGGTGATTGGGGGACAAGTACAAACTCAAAGACACACACACACACACACATATATATATATTTATATACGAGAAGCTTCTTTCAGTCTGCGTTCTACCAAATCCACCCACCAGGCTTTGATCGACCCGAGACTACAGTAGAAGATACTTGCCGAAGGTGTCACGCAGTGGGACTGAACCTGGAACCATGTGGTTGGGAAGCAAACTTCTTAAGACACAGCCAAGCCTGAACCTGTATGTGTAATTTTGTGATTTGGGTTGCTTAGATTAAATCTTCTAATCTGGACGGTCAAATCTGTAACATCCCTTTGGCGAAGTAGTTAAACGTTTTGCAGTCGATGCGGTGTTTGAATTTCACTGACAATGTTACAACAATATTTCTGTTTTCTATGCTATTTCAAGTTAAAAAGTTGCCTAAATTGATTCTATTCATTTATACAAATCTGTTACTGAACGAGATACATAGAGTGTGCTGAAGTTACGGCAGCTGACTGCTATACTCCTAGTCTGTTCAAACATAGATGAGTGTGTAAATCACGGCTCCTGTCATCAAACCAGCAGGAAGTGCATAACACACACTACTGCAACAGAATAAAAATTAGTCCAACAGAAGCGTCTGAAGATTTCTACTTTACGCATTCATCTCTAACCCGTTTACGAAGTTGTTATAAGCAGGATTTTAAAAGTGGATTTCAGTTTAGAATATCAGGATGGCTGCTTGGACATCAACAAGCTGCTTAGAGAATTACCGTGGCAAGGCCACTACTAACAGATCCTTGTAGTAGTCTCAGCCGACCTAATTAAGTCAGCACTTTTCTTCCAGATATAAAAAAGCTTTCTCATTCGTTCGTTAGAATAACAAACATATTTATACTCAAACACACGCACGCGTACGGGCGCACATGTATAATATAGTGAAATTAATGCAAGCACCAATTTGACTATATTATGCATATGCGTGTCAGTAATTTATGTAAATGTAAATGTTCATACGACTAATATTTACAGAGATATACTTTTTCATGTATACATAAAATTATGAATTTTTATCGATGTATACTAACACATTCACACATACACACTTGCACACACACACATATGCATATATGTATGTGTGTATGTATGCACGTGTGTTTATCAAGAAATATATTTGTGAACGCTAGTATGATTCTATACATCTTTATATACACAGTCACGTACGCACTCAAAGTCACAACCGTATATACACGCGTTTGTATGTATAGACATGCGTGAATTTATCCATTTTATTCTCTCTGAAATCTAAAGACGATGCACACCGGATTGTACAAGACATGAAGCAAATAAGGTCGGCTTCTCCTGCTGCAAAATCAATAGTTTTGTCCGAAAAACTGCCAATACATACCCATAGAAATGTACGTGTGGAGGTGAAGTGATTTGTGCGAGAATCTATAAATAAATATCTCTCTCTATTTGATCGACCTCAATATGATTCGATTATTTACGAGTGTTTATGATAAACTTCCCTATAAAATGCTTTTACCCAGCTGTCACTGGGTTTCGGGTACACGTGTTCCACGGATGGAGAATTGAGTGCATGTGCACGTAGAAATGGTTTGTGTGTTTATCTTGTGTGTCGATTTATATGTCTTGAATATGATACACCTGTCTGAACCATCAGGATATATATATATATAACAATGGTTAGTTTCAGGCCAGCTCTAATTGAATAGATTCATGTTGAAAGGCTTCCTTTTTGTTTTCTTTTCAGGAAAACTGTGCTTTGAATTAAACTCTCCAATATGAATACCGCCTCTTTATTTATTTATTTTTTTTTACAAGAGTAGGACTTAATTTGATGTAGATTTGGCTGCTACTTTCAGCATGTCTAGCAATCGCATGCACACTGTCACATAGATCACAGAGCAGTGGTAGTGGTGGTGGTAGTGGTGGTGGTAGATGTAAGGGAAACGGGATTATTTGGTGCAGTTCATTTCCAGGGGTTCGGTTCCGATCAGTGATTTCTGTAACCAAAGACTATTCCTGCAGTGAACCTCTCACCTTTATTTTTGTCTTTGTCGCACTCTATTGAGGGCTTCATTGTCCAATGCGTCCTGTCCCATTTTAAGAGTGCTAAATATCATCTCAGGGCAATATTGCTGCTATTTCTAACGTATAAAGGGACCATGTAGAAGAGGCTACCTTATTATCTCTGTGTAGAGTACAATATGGCCTTCCATAAGAAACGAGCAGATACCTAGAGTTAGCCGGAGAGATTGAAGATTAACACTGCTGCAGAGACTCAAAACAGAGATATTTACAGTTGTCAGTGACTGGTGATCGAGATTATTCAGTGTTATGCAAAATTCATGGGACCGTGCTGCATTTATGACTGATATATACTCTCGCTGACTCTATCTGAATATAATAGCGCTATACTAGTCAGTTTTAGTCAAAGAGAATAGTTATACGAGAAAAGTAGTTTGGCACCTTCAAATCAGAACCCTCTTAAATATAAAAAGAACATATTAAATGAAGTAGTTCTATATATTCCAGAGCAAACCGGTCACGCTTGCAATGTTTGGTTATATGTCTGTTCGATTAAGGTTGTCCTTTGCTAAATAACAAGTGCAACAGCACCCAACAATAGCCGTGAGAAATGGTTTAACATCAAACATTCCTTATTTCCAGATGGTGCTGTTAAACTGTCGTATTGGGTTAGGGTACCTGTTAGAGAAATTCCGTTCTGTTGCATGAATTCTGGTCACAACTGAAGTGTGGAAAGAACTGCCTCGTTTCTTTCTGCCAGTTGTAGAGTTGTAGCGAAGTCATCAGCTCTGGCCTTCCTCTTCTTATTTACTCCTTAAACGAATCCCTTTCTAACAGTCAAGGCGCATGGCTTAGTGGTGAGGAAGTTGCAATCACGGTTGTGGTTTCGATTCCGGGACCGTTCGCTGTGTTGTCACCTCGAGCAAAACACCTAATTGAGCTGATCAAAATCCCGTTCAAAGGGTAGCTTGTGATATCGGTCGCTTATACGCACTGGAAATCGACCTCTATCAGGGGTTAATGTTGGTGATTCCAACTGTGACTGCATCGTTGAGCAATGAAGAATTCCAATGTTATAGCTCAGCATTAAAGCCATTTCAGCCGAATCCCGCTAATAAACCCCTTGGAGACGCAATGAAAGCCCACACGGTTCTTACAACTTTCTCCTAAAATCTGTACCGGAATTAAGATAGCAGAATAAGTTTCAAGTATTTTCATCACTTTTGTACTTATCACTATAGAATCAACTTAAATTCCAGGTGAAACATATAAGTAACCTGGTTGTTATTCTTGTTTGGAACCAGTTCCATTACCTTGTTGATGGTTTTTAGAATAATCAGAAGAAAACTAATCAGTCTCACTTGCCGCATCCGCCGACCCTCTTCTCATTAGTGGCAGACGCCAAGGTGGCTGCATCCTATTTCCCTGCCATTTCGTGCACATTTCTCCCTCCCATCCTCCCCCTCTCCCTCACAACAATCACTTTTAGCTTCTACACTGTCACTTCCCTCTGCCAATTATACTTTATTTATTCATGTTAGGATAGCTTTTAATCTATAATATACAATACAGGACGAAGTTAGCTATTTTCTATTATAGTATATATTTAACAAGTATATATATATATAGTATATATATATATATATGTGTGTGTATATATACATATATGTATATATGCATGTGTATATATATATGTATGTGTATATATATATGTATATATGTATATATGTATGTGTATATATATATATATATATGTATATATGTATATATGTATATGTATGTATATATATATACATATATATGCATATATATATGTATGTGTATATATGTATATATATATATATATATGTGTGTGTGTGTGTGGCTGTTGGTAAGCTTTCTTACCAACCACATGGTTCTGGGTTCTGTTCCACTGCGTGGCACCTTTGGTAAGGGTCTTCTACTATAGCCTCGGCCCGACCAAAGCCTTGTGAGTGGATTTGGTAGACGGAAACTGAAAGAAGCCCGTCGTGTATATGTATATGTATGTGTGCGTATATGTTTGTGTATTTGTGTTTGTCCCCCCAATATCGCTTGACAACCGATGCTGGTTTGTTTCCGTCCCCGTAACTTAGCGGTTCGGCTAAAGTGACCGATATAATAAGTACTAGACTTACAAACAGTAGGTCCTGGGGTCGATTTGCTGGACTAAGGGCGGTGCTCCAGCATGGTCACAGTCAAATAACTGAAACAAACAAAAGAATGTAAAAGAATATGCGTATATATGTCTATATGTATATATATGTCTATATATATATATATATGTACATATATATGTGTGTATATATATGTGTGTGTATGTATATATATATGTGTATGTGTGTATATAATATATATGTATATATATGTGTATATATCTGTGTATATGTATATATATGTGTGTATATATATATTTATATATATATATGTATATATATGTATATATATGCATATATATTTGTATATTTATACATATATTGATATATATATATATTTATAGATATATATTTGTATATATATATATTTTTTATTTATATATATTGATATATAAATATATATATCTGTATATATATATATATTTTTTATTTATATATATTGATATATAAATATATATATTTGTATATATATATATATATTTGTATTTACATATTTATATATATATGTTTATATTTATATATATATTTGTATTTACATATTTATATATATATGTTTATATTTATATACATATATATATTTGTATTTATATAGTTATAAATATATATATGTTTGTATATATTTATATACATATATATATATTTGTATGTATATATTTATATATATATATATATATATATATATATATATATATATGTTTATATATATTTATATATATAATATTTATATATATATGTGTGTGTGTATGTATGTATATATTCACTTTTAGATAAACCTAATTTTTAGTTTGTCAAAAGCAAAGATAATAACTTATATTGGAGCCTATAATTATTTATTTTCTAAAGATATTCACAGGAGGGGACAATGTTAATATCTTCACCGCAGAGAATCTCAATGGAAATGTGTCAACTAATCGCCATCAATAACCCGTTTCCTTACTTTGAAATTACATTCCTATTTTTACTTGATTTATCGATTCAATGTTTGCCTTTTGCTTTACCTCGGTTTTATCGATCCGATTTCCTTTTTAAGTAAGTCATTTAGGCCAGTACAAAAGCAGGTTAAAAAACTAGCAGGGAACCAACAGATAGAATTCATATTAGTATTGTCTAACTATAATCTATATCCAACTAACACGGATAATATCGCGAATTATAACAGCTGTTCTTCTCAGATGTTGCTCTTCTTATTGTTGTAGTTGTTGTTATTGTATCAGTATTTGGTGCTTATATTTTTTATTTAAACTGCTACAGTTTTGTAGCAGTTGTTGCTGTTGCTGTTTACATACTTTCTGTTCTTATCTAATGTCTGAACGAAATATCTTCAATGGAGAATTAAACCATTTCTTGTACTCAAAATATTTTTTTCTTCTTCTCGTTCTTCTCGGAGAAAGCAATGAAAGCAACCGTTCAAATTAATAGGTGAACTTCTACGTTTAATACATCAAAGATAACGGGCAAATTTGCTAGCGAAGAGGAAAAATAATTGCTCTCCTTATAGTAAAAAAAAATTTAATGCAGATGTCATATGTAGATATACATTCATGTCTATCTGTGCGTGTATATACATCTTTATATATGTGTGTGTATTTAAGTGTGCGTACGTGTGTGTGTGCGCGCGTCAGTGGTGTACACATACAATTGTGGTTTATTCTCGCTGCCTCTCATTTTATTCACTAAAATAGAAACACACAGGAGGCACAGGCAGCATTACAATATCTTAATCGCAATATATTCATACATGCATACATACATACATACACATGTGTGTGTGTGTGTGTGTATATATATATATATATATATATATATATATGAGAGAGACAGACAGACAGACAGGTGTATGCAAACAGGTAAGTGTGAACAATAGGAAGATCAGAGAGTGCTCCATAACGAACAAAGAGTGGATCTTTGGCAGCTGAAACTTCTTAAACTATTTCCTCCTTTTACTGTTGTTTATGTCGGCCATGACTATTATATATATATATATGTGTATATATATATATATATATATATATATATATATATATATATGTGTGTTATATATATATATATATATATATATATATAATATATATATATAAAATATGCTTCTGTGCGTTGAATGAATGCAGCATTTTGTAGAGTTTCAAACCAAACAACACATATATGATAGCGTTTGTAGGTTTATTTTGAAGTAAAATTGGTATGCATACATATATATTCACCACACATGTATTTTCAGTACACGATGAACATTGTTGATTTTATATATATATATTATATATATATATATATATATATATATAGTCTAATGAAGGTAACTATCTATCTGTTATATATCTGTGTATATATGTATGTGTGTGTGTATATATATATATATATATATATATATATATAATGTTCAGCCAGATGTACAAAACGCTACGTTTTATGATTGGTTAATTGGTTTTCCTCCCCCGCCCCACACCCTTATTATCCACCCTGAAATCGCTCAACTCCGTTTAACCACATTTTGCTAACCTTTCATTCAGTAACATCTGTTATTTGCACACATGTTTGACATAATTCGTTCCAAATTATCTTCAGTCCATTGCCCACTGTCACTTCTATAGGTGAGCTCAGTATATATTTATTTGAATGTAATTTATCTTAATTATCTTTAAAAAAGTGATTTTTTAAATCCAATTATCTCCCTTCTTATGACTTCTTTATTACAAGAAGATTTTTTTGTATCTGAATTCTTTACGTATGTTCAAAGCAGTTCAAAGTCTCCATCAATCGTCGCTCATGTGTCTAAGAAGTGATGAAGGTCACATAGTTTTCCTTCAAATGAATATTTTATCTTCTTCAGAGGATTCTAAAGAACGTTCGGAGCAAAATAGTTTAGAATTATCTCCTTCCCATTTCCCTCCCTTATCTTTTAAGTATAATTTGCAAATAACCACATATCTTGACGCAACGAGTGAAGCAATAAGGAGTCATATCACAGCATATCACTAACCATAGCACTTATGGACAACACACTCTCATGCTAGAGATATCAATCAAGAAATAATGGCGACGAAATCTATCGTAAATGAAACTCCTCAGCAAAATCGCTAATTGAAATTCCGTTAAAAATTTTTGGATACGTAAAAGGATGCTCTAGCAAATGAGACAAATTTAGAAAACTTATGGCGACATTTGCCCTTCGATATGAACATAAATTAGGGTTCAATTTAGATTAAACAGGATATGTTTCAAATTTTATGCTTTGAAACAATATGTTGCATTGTGTAATTTATCTGAACAGTCGCTATTGCAAAGGACTTCACTACAATAATGACTTCAAATTTTGGAATAAGGACAGCAATTTCGTGGGAGGGGCTAAGTTGATTACACCGTCCCACTATGCAAATGCTACTTATTTTATAGACTCCGGAGTTTGAAGAACATAAAGACGGATGAAATGCCGCTAAGCATTTTGTCCGGTGTGCCAACGGTTCTTGTTGCTCGCCGTCCTACACTTCACAATAATAATGAAAAATGCTGAAAAACGTAGCTTCATCAGAAAATTATGAAGATACACTTGTACTAATACGAGGAATTAAATTTGTCGAATATTGGTTAGATGTTAAATATATAAGACAATCTGTCTTTCGGGATTGTCTTAAGAGTCAAAACTATTAGGATCTAAAATTATTAGTAAGAACCAAAATCATTAGGATCTAAAATTTAAATAATATCTAAAAACATCACTTATAGTAATAAAAGTGTCAACTGTAATTCGTAGACCAAATTCACTGAACAGCTTTGCTGTATTTTCTAAATTTCTCTCGTTCATGTCTATTCACATAGTAAAAGATTAGAAGACAACATTCTCTAAATGAATGTCGTACGGAATTAGTAACCACGTGACAAGTGGTATGAAAGCGCCACTATAAATAGGAGAGTACGAGACAGGGAGAATACGTAGTAGGCGGCCAGAGATAGTTGCGTCCATTGGTTTTCCTAAGTATACTGTGTTATAACAATCGAACATAATAAAGTTTATAACAGTGGCGACAAGGATTTAAGAATCTCACGACGATTTTGACAACTCAGGAGGAATTAACATCTCACGAGGAGTTAACAAACACACAAAAGTTTTTGTGCGAATTTTACGAAAAAAAATCGTAAATTTATGGAGAATTTGTTGACCGATTTGCTCGAGTTGCAAAAACAGCAACAACAATAACTGAAAGAACGACAACTGAAACAACAACAGCAATAATTACTATTACATCAACAAATGCTGCAATTAATGAAGTCGTTAGGAAATTTAGAAAAAGTGTTCTCGACAGACTATGTCGCGAATTCCATAACAGATTTCAAATACGAACCTGACGAAACATACTACAGAAGATATAAGCAGATTTTGGAGAATAGATTTTGGGACGATGTGATGAAAATGCGCTTAATCTTAAGAAAACTGGCTGCAGCAGAACATGAGCATTACAACAATTATGTACTCCCAAGAAAACCTTCGGACATAAACGTTAATGGCACAATAGATATATTGTGTAAAAGTTTCAGCGAGGAAAAGCTCATTGTTCAACAAACATTGGAAGTGTCTGAACGAAGAGAAAAACAACGAAGAGAACTACATTACTAATGGCGGTATTGTAAACAGATAGGTTCAAATGCCTGATTTTTACACAGGGACTTTTTACACAAGGACGCAGAAGTTAGAACTAAACCAGGATGTAACCCTACAGCAAGTGTCAGAAGAATGTGAAAGGATAGTCAAATTAAGACACGACACAGGGAAGATTGAAGGTAAAGATTACTTCCAAGTAAAAAAAAGCGTGAAATAGTCAGAATACAGATAAATTGTTTTCGTAAAAACACGATAAAAATCAGAAAATAAAGCCATGTTTTGTAAGTGGAGGCATACACCTGAAGAAAAATTCTCCATTTAAAAAAATGGGGTGCTTTCGTTGTGGAAATATTGGACATAGAAAAAACACACTGTAGAATGAAGATGATAATAAGGAAAAGGAATAAATAGTTTGTCATCGGAAGAAATTGGCTATGGTTAGGATTAGGGTTAGGATTAGGATTAGGATTAACGATGAGGAAATTTGTGAAAGCCAAAATCAGAAATACAAATGTAAAAATGAAATTAGACACGGGAAGTGATATCACCATTGTAAACGAAAAAACTTGGGAATATCTCGGTAAGCTGAAGTTAATTACATCTAAAAGGTAACGCTTGGTGTTACGAGAAAAAGATTATATTTTTTCAGGGAATTTGTATGTAGTATAACATTTCAAAGTCAAACGAAAAAAGGGAAAGATATATGTATTAAAAGAAGATCCGCTTAATCTATTCGGCACAGAGTAGATGGAACTATTCTAAGTATGGAATACACCCATAAATGTTTTGTGTAGATATATAGTCGGTTGAGTCGAAGGTTCAAATGCGGTTGAGGGACTGAAACAAAATATTGCAGTAGAACAGAGTGGAACACCTGTATGTAAGCCAAAACGAAATAAAAAATAAGTTGCCCACGATAAGAAGTAAACATTGCTTCAGAAAGACACGTTCTGCGGTCGAGAATACACATCGATGTTGCTGGTCCTTTACACGGTTATTAGTACTTGGTGGTCGTTGATAGTTTCTCGAAATGGCCTGAAATTTCTAAGTGTAATAGAACTGTGATAAATTTTTTACACGAATTGTTTGCAAGATTCGGCATCCCAGACAAGATGGTGTCTGACAAGGGAACGCAATTTGTGTCTAGTGAATTTTTTAAAAAATGGGAAAAACGTTTGTGGCACCATACGATCTCAGATCTAATGGACCGGCAGAACACTTTGTCGATACCTTCAAAACAGCCCTTAGAAAATCGAATAAATAAGTCATGGATATGAGGTAGCTCTACAACAATTTTTAAGAGTGTACCGTGTGACGCCAAATCTAAATACACCAGCAGGTAGCTCGCCAGCGGAGCTGATGTTTGCCAGGAAAGTAGAATCAGTCTTTGATAAATTGCTACCTGGCAAGAAAAGAAAATGTGCAAGGGAAGACATAGCAAGGTTCTTTAAAGTTGGTGAAAAGGTGTTTATATGAGGGTATATAACAATGGCAGGGTTGGGAAGATAGAGTAACTACCAAATGCTTAGGGAAAATGCTGTATTGGGTTAAAAGTAGAAAAGGCATACAAAAGAGACACAGGAACCAACTGAAAAAGTGATTCGTGGTAAACGAACCAAAGAAGTTGAAGGAACCAATTGAATGGTTGTACGATATGTTCCAAGTACCAACGCCACTGAAGGTGATTGATTCCAGGCGTACAAATGAGGGGGAAAGAAAACGTACAGAGTTCCTGAAAATAAATGCCAAGTGCAAAAAATATTAAATTGTTCAAAGAAAAAATCTCAAAAGTGGGGTGAATAAATGAAATTATTGCTAGATAGTATGACACTTCCTAAGAAAAACTTAAAAGGGGAGATGTTGTAGGGAATTAGTAATAATGGTGCACCCGTCGCACGTGACAGTCACTATAAATAGGAGAGTACAAGATAGAACGGTAGAATACGTAGCAGGCGGTCAGAGATAGTTGTACCTTTACTGATTCTGCTAAGTATTCTGTATACCGATGTGGGCGTTATAACAATTGAACATTTTTAAGGATTATAACAATAAACTTCCTCATGACACAGAAACAGTATTTACTAATCCATCGCCCAGATGGCGCCGAACTGACAGAATCGTTAGCACGTCGGGAAAAATGCTCGGCGGCATTTCGTCCGTCTTTAGGTTCTGAGTTCATATTTCACCGAGGTCGATTTTTGCCTTTTATCCTTCGCTGTCTTTAAACTATAAGTACTAGTCGACGACTGGCACCGATGAAATTTGCTGGCCTTATGCCAAATTTATGCTTCGAATGCCGTAGTAACTGGCCTATCAACTGTGTGTATATATTGTTACATAGAAGCTATTTTAGTATAATACGATTGCCTGACCTGCGTATATTTGGTTTTTATTTAGCCAGGCAGCAATTCGCAACCTCAGTGAGTGTGTTTTTCACTGCATTCTATATCGGACGCGGTGATATCTTGACTGAGCATGTGACTAGCTGTGAGTGTTCGTCATCGAAAGGGGGCACCATGGCTGAAATACATCTAGCGTTCTTGCTGGCCGCTACTACGTCAGTTTCGTGTGACTCCGATATTTAACAAATGTCATCTCAGAATGAATACCGCAGTAAATGGCCTATCGACTGTAGATATACATTAAGTATGTTTTATATATGTCTATTTGAAACCAGATTTATTTTTCACAATTATAAAGTAATATATTTGTTCTTTTTAAATTATTAACATTCGTATTCTTGCTTTTTCTATATGGAACCGACACGCACCTTTCAAAAGGCAAATCTCTTTTTCTGTTTCCCACGTGTAATTCTACTAATTCAGGTTTGACTAGAGATGAGAGATTCTTTGAAAATAAAAGCTTCTTCCTGCCTCTTAATACTCTGTGTTTCAATCATTATATTCTCTCCAGTCATTTACAGATGTCATAATTTGACAGATATATTCACAAAACTCAGCTGGGAGTGATCAAATGGACTTCATTCCTGGCACTCATCGTCCACATTCTCATACATTACGCATCAATAAATGACAGTTCATATATTTTACGGAACGTAAATCAAATACTCTTTTTTAATATTGATATCAATACCATTATCCCTACATAGAACATCTGTTGTGACAGGGAGATTGCAAACTAGATCCGTGTTTCACCGTAAAGAAAGCCATGAATTATAGTGGGAAAATGACGAAATTCCTAGTGTTAATGTCCACCAAGGCGTATAATGTGAGAACTAGATGGGGATAATAGGTCTTGTAAATTGTAGTTGCAGTAACAGAAATAGCTGCTTTTCATAAACTGCAAAGTTGCCTTCGGAGAAAGCTCTGCAGTTTGTGAAAAGCAATGATTTGAGAGAGTTGCAAGTACAGGCCAGGTGCACGGATTTGTGTATTTAATGATGTAATCAACAACATTCCTTTATGCCGATTTCAAATCTTTTCTTCTTTTTTTTTCCTATGAAATCATCTTGAAACAAATTATTCCAAACATGTTGCTATCTCCTACGCAAAGAATTGTAAAAATTCAGTTTTCTTTCACAGATTTGTCGATATTAATTACATGGAAATATTCACAGAAAAAAGACAAGGAGACTGCGTGACTTTTTTTCTTTAATTCTAACGAAATCTCTCTAACACCCACACGCTGCATACAATACACACATGCAGATATTTATGTATTGTGTATATAGTGCTGCTTATGTGTTGTTTTTATATGTATACATATATATGTTTGTTTGGTGGAGGGACATGGCCAAGTGGATAGAGCAGCGGACTCACGGTCGAGAAATCGCGGGTTCGAAACTCAGCCGAGTGATGTGTGTGTTTATGAGCGAAACACCTAAGCTCCACGCGAGACTGTCAAAAGGCAATGGCGAACTTCTGCTGAGTCTTTCGCCGCAATTTTCTCTCTTTCCTCTTGTATCTTTCCTCTTTCCTCTTGTATCCAGGTTGGGAACCTATACGCCATTTAAACCGGGAAACTGGCCCTTATGAGCCAGGTATGGCTCGAGAAAGAACAAACAACATATTTGTGTTTGATATATAACCTTGTGTACTATATAGGCAGGCTGCTCAAAGAACCAGATAGGCTGTACTCTAAAATCCCCACAGAAACATTGCATCCGTGCACATTTGAAAAAGGACACAACAAACACGTACTCAACACTAAAAGTGTTAATGCAGCCTGTGCTTGGCTGTTTTGACTAAAACAAGCTACAGCAGTAAGCCTCTAAATGGAAGCGACAGAGATAAGTGTGTGTGTGTGTGTGTGTGTGTGTGTGTGGTGTGTGTGTGTGTAGGTGTAGGAACGAAAGAATATCGCGTTTAACATCTTTCGTTGAACATGTATGTTGACTCATTTCCACTTGACAGAGTTTCGTAGACGCATCTGCCTTTACACCCTCAATGTGCGAAGTTTTAAAAACAGCTGCAAAAGATTGAGGTTGTTGTTGAGGTTGCAGTTATTTATTGTTTAGGCCTCCTTAGCCCTGATAAAGCAGACTTATAGTGAAAGCGATTCCAACCATGACCACCACAACATTTAAGGTATTATAATAAAATAGATAATATTATCCAATATTATTGTTTTACGTTTATCTAACATGGTCGTCGAATGAGGTTTTGACGAATAACCAACTATTTCTAGTCAGTTGTCAGGGCTTCTCTGTCTGTCTCTCTTTCTCTCTCTCTCTCTTTCTTGCTCTTTCCCCTTCCCTTTCTCTCACCCTCTCTTTCTCTCTTCTCTTTCACTTTTTACTTTCCCTCGCACTTTCCTTCACTCTGTTTGCCTCTCCATCTTTTCCCCTTCATCTCTCTCTTTGCCTCTTTCTTTCAATCGCTCTTACTTTTTCCTCGTTCTCTCTCTCTCCCTCCCTGTCTCTCTCTCCCCCTCTCTCTCTCTCACACACACACACACACATCAGTTCAATATAAAGTTAATAAAAATAGAACTCCAGTCCCTAAGTAGTTGTTGCCGAAATCTGCTGCAACTTCTGTGAAAGCACTTTACCAACGTCAGACCAGCAATGCAACCAGTTTTATCTTAATCTCACTCAGCCAATCTGATTATCTTGGATTATTGGAATTTACATCAATCTCACCAATTCTAAAACACTTCCGAAACAAACTAAAATAAACAACTGGAAAACAAAGAAGAATGAAATGTGGCTACTTTTAACAAGGTTCTTACTGTCTATAATAATAATAATAATAATAATAATAACAATAATAATAATGATAATAATAATACTGTTGATGGTGACATATGTACATGTGTGTGTATAAATATAAGTATATAAATATATATATATATATAAAACATATATATATCTCTTGAGTATATATATATACCTTGAGTCTATATATAATATATATATCTCTTGAGTCTATATATATATATATATATATATATATATATTATATATATATATATATATATATATATATATATATATATATATATATAGAGAGAGAGAGAGAGAGAGAGAGAGAGAGATGTGTGTACGAACCTTTCTGTGTGTGTGTGCTAGCGTGTATGCGAGTATGTATATATTTTTGGCGAATGTGTGGGTGAGCATATGTGTGTGTTTCAAGTGAGGATGGATAATATAAAGATATAGGCACCTGTACGTGGATGTGCGGGCGCGCATGTATATGCATGAATATGCGCGCTTAGGCGATTGCTATGGACATTTCTACTCTCTTACCTTTACCCACCTCCATACTTAGTGGTCATTCTAATAGCTGATTTATCTTAATAACGGTCAATCACACAGTAATTTCCCTTTGTTTCAACGGTCATTTTCATAGTAATTTTTGATGGCCCGATAACTGAAGAGATGCTGGCATGGGTTTCCGCCCTGGCATCCAAACTCGGAGTTTTATCATGGCTACCGAATAATTGTCACATATTTACCGATAAATTCCTCTATTTACATAATATCGAGGTCTCTTTCATTCTTTTGTCTTACCATTTCTATCCATATATATATAAATATATATGTGTGTGTGTGTGTGTGTGCGCGCAGAGAGAGAGAGATTCTGTACTACATATACATGCTTGTGTGTAAGTGTATTTGTGAATATATATATATATATACGAGGGGCGTTCAATAAGTAATGCCCCTGACCCACTTCCCATAGGAGTAGAGCAACGAAACTTGGCACAGTTATTAGTCTTTTTCTACATAGGAACCACCCAGAATTACGCATTTCTCCCATTGTTTGATGCAGCTCTGGAGACCGTTTTTGTAGAAGAACCCAGCTTGGTCCTCCAACCTCAACGTGACTTCAGAAATCAAGGCTGCATCATCTGGGAAACGCTTTCCTTTCAAAAACAACTTCATGATTGGGAAGAGGTGAAAATCAGAGGGTGCAAGGTCAGGAAAGTAGGGGGATGGGGGGGGGGGTAGTTCATAGCCATACGCCTGTGCTTCTGATCTGGCGACAAGCGAGTTGTGGACCGGAGCGTTGTCCTGCAGGAGGAGGATACCTTTGCTGATCTTGCCCCGCCTCTTGATTTTGATAACTTCTCTTAATTTCCTCAAAAGTGAAGCATAATAAGCTCCTGCAATTGTGGTACCCTTTGCCAGGAAATCTGTCATCACTACTCCGTCCTGGTCCCAGAAGACTGTGAGCATGACCTTGCCAGCGGAGGGCTGCACCCTTGCCTTCTTTGGAGGGGGTGAGTCACGGTGCTTCCACTGCATTGACTGGGCTTTGGTCTCTGGATCATCGTGATGGACCCAGGTTTCATCCTGTGTAATCAGTGTTTTGAAAAATTTTGACTCATCTTCTTGGCACATCTCCAAATTCACCCTCGAGCACTCGACGCGTTCTTGCTTCTGGAAAGGCGTGAGCAACCTGGGAATCCATCTGGCAGACACCTTTTGCATATGCAAATGGTCATGAATGATAGTTTCCACAGACTCGGTACTAATCTTGACCTCATGGGCTATTTGGCGAATAATTATGCGTCGATCTTCCAAAATGGCAGCCTCAACTTTACGGACAGATGCCTCATCAATGGCAGAAGGGGGCGACCAGATCTGGGAGCTGTTTCCACAGAGTTCCGACCATGTTTGAATTCACGATGCCAGCGTTTTACAAGGTCATATGATGGGGCATCATCACCATAAGTTACTTTCATTTCATCAAAAGTCTCCCGTGGTGTGCATCCTTTCAAATACAAAAACCGGATCACTGCTCGACACTCAACAGGCTCCATTTCACACTTGACTCGGTTCAAACACCTGTAAATCAGAAACCATTCAGAGCTGTAATTTGCCACTTACTCTATAGAGATATAAATGATTGCACATGCAAAATTTCAGCTAGATCAAACAACTGCAAGTGGATCAGAGGCATTACTTATTGAACGTCCCTCGTATATATATATATATAATATAAAGTTCGTTATAGGCATGTATAAGATAAAATCTGATATAAAGCACTATAAACAATAATAAAATAATGTTAAAAGAATTTAATATCCACGTACTACCGTTTCAAAGGGCAATACCTATATGCAAGGAAAAACATCAATCCATAATTAAAGTTATGTATCACCATTCTTTTCTAGAAAAATTTAAGGAAAACATCAACAAAGCGTTTTAACAAAAGAATCTAGAATGAAAAGCAAATTGGGTAAGACGGACAAGTTATTTGCAACTCTCCGGTCAGAGAGTCAGTATTACCCTATTTGGTTTTGCTTCTAGATTTTTTCGCTAATACGTTTTTTTTAAATGTTTTCCTTAAATGTTTTCCACACTGAAGAAAATGGTGATACATAACATTTATTATTATAATTAATGTTTTTCTTACATATTGGTATTGCCCTTTGAAACGGTCGTATGTGGATATTAAATTCTATTTTGAACTTTTAACATCTCTTCTCCATTTTTATTATCGTTTATAGTGTTTTATTTTATCTTACACGTGACTATAACGAACTTTTTGGTATTTTCATATTTTCACTGCTTGCAGGCTATCTTTTTGGATATGCTATCTTTTTGATAGCAGGCTATCTTTTCGGATATGACGAATATTTATTAGAAATATTTCTTCTTTTTGGACTCCTCAAAAAGTTTGAATTGTTCTACTTGAATTTATTCTTCCTCACACTTATATGTATATATATATATTCTTTATCTTCTTTCACTTGTTCAGTCATTTGACTACGGTCATGCTGGAGTACCGACTTTAGTGGAAGAAATCGACCCCAGGACTTATTCTTTGTAAACCTAGTACTTATTCTATCGCTCTGTTTTGCCGAACTGCTAAGTTAAGGGGACATGTATATATATATATATATATATATATATATATATATATGTATATATATATGTGTGTGTGTATGTGTGTGTGTGTGTGTATATATATATATATATATATGTGTGTGTGTGTGTATGTATATCTATATATATATATGTGTGTGTATGTATATATGTATATATATATGTGTGTGTGTATGTAGATGTATATATAGTAAGAATCTTCCGATCAGAAGAACATGATTTCGCTTCACGGATCCATAAAAATTCATATTATTCCTTACTTTAATTACATAACGAACATGGCTACGGCATCAGTCGTAGTTCATCCGAAACAGCTGTTACGATGAAACTATTAGATTATTCTTTTTCTGTCTATATACATTCCATGCAGATACACTCACTATGCCTACCTTTATCTGTTTTTTCTATACACACACACATGCACGCGCGCGAAATATGTATCGATAGTAATTTATTTCCATCGGGATATATATATAGTTTTAACTAATTAAATCACGCATTCACTTTTTTTATGGTATTGAATATGATTTGGTTCTGTAACAGTTTCCCCACTTCATTATTTATATTGACGTCTAAAATGTATCAACGCCATGAAATAATCCTGTGAAGACTCACATAGCGATAAACGAAGCAAGAAAATATATTTAGAATTTTTTTTTTAATTCTCGATTAGAAATTTTAATAAAGATTTTATTCAATAAAAAGATTAGAAGCAAAAAATTCGTTTGCCTAATGAAATCTATCGAGAGATCAATATCGTTTTTGTTGGTTTGATAAGGACTAGCAGATAAAATGTCTTTCTCTAATAATACCATTGTTCCCAGCCATGTAATTATTCTGCCTTACTTGATGTCATTCCTTTACCAGCTTCTGTATTCGTTTTATTTTCTTGTTGTTTTAGAATCATAATTACCTGTTTACTGTTTCCTCGTCTCTTTGCCGTATAATAATGATAAGCCAGCGGAATGTTTTTCCCCTCTACCTTTGCATTATCGCTTTAATTATGAAATGGCTGATAAAAATAAATTCTGAGTCCTAAAAAAAAAGCAAAAAAGAAATATTCGATCTGAGAGGAAACCAACATGAATATTAGTTAAGAAATTTCTAATGTCATGTGTATTTATTGTTATCATTATTATTATTATTATTATTATTATTATTATTATTATATCATTATTATTATTATTATTATTATTATTAAGGTGGTGGAATGGCAGTCAAGTGCTCGGGTCGATGAAATTGATTATCTGCTGCGTGGCATCTTGGGCAACTGTCTTGTGCTATACCCCAAGCAGATCAATGCTTTGTGGCTGAATTTGGTAGAGGGAAACTGAAAGAAGCCCGTCGTATATATATATATAAGAATTTATAGCCATGAACGACTTCCTTTCCTCGACATCCTCTTTAAGAAATTTAACAATGAAATAGAAACCGATATACACTATAAGCCCACGGACTCCACTCCTGCCGCCCCAGATACACTAGAATGAATATTCCTTTTAACCTAGCAAAAAGGAATTGTACTATTGTTTCTAATACAATCACCAGGGACACACGACTTCATGAGTTAAAGGATACGCTCATCACCAGGAACTACCCACCATCACTAATTGATATATGCTTTCAACGTACTCTACAACTCAACATCCACGAACTCAGACATCCCAAATTAAAGAAGGGTCTACAACTAAAAGCCTTGGAGTAGGTGAGGATGGATGTTTCCGGTGCATGGATTGTCTATTTGTCTCTGGCTCCAAGTGATGAACACAACACTCATCCTAGGTTAGGAAACGTTTTAAGCAACCAGCTGGATCTGCCTCAAATATTGTCAGATTTTCTCGTGGTGTGATCAACCTGGTGCGATTTTGATCTGGTGTCCGAAGACGTGGCACACACAGCGCAGAAACCTTCGTCATATCAAGTTTATTGAGCAGAATATTCTCAACTCTACCACGGTGTATGCTAATAGCATTGGCTATTTGATTTCAATTGTCTGTCATCCATCACCATATGGTGATCACGATGAATGTTCTCCTAGGTAGTGGCAGTTGGAGGATCACCAAACCTTAAGTCATCTTGCAGACTCTCCCTTCCCCCTCTTGAACTGCACCAGCTCCTAACGTAGCAATCATGCCAACCGTGCCAGCATGAATGTACTTAGATGTCAAACTGTTTTTCTGCAGGTACTTGATAGCACCACGTTGCCAAAATTTTGGCCATTTTGAAAGCAAGTCGCTACTAGTTACATTTGAAGTCTTCTTTGAACAGGCGGTTGCCAGTTTTTCTGAAATGAATCAACACAGTTATTAATAAGAAGTGCTGAAATTAACGCATGCAAGATTTCAAAGCTCTACCTTTCATCTTTCATAGTCTGCCTATGAATTTTTCAGCCCACTCTCGTATGTATGTATGTATGTATGTATGTATGTATGTGTATGTACACACGTATGTATGTATGTATGTATGTGTATGTACATACGTATGTATGTATGTATGTATGTATGTATGTATGTGTATGCACATACGTATGTATGTATGTACATACGTATGTATGTGCGTACGTATGTATGTACGTACGCACGTATGTATGTACGTACGTATGTGTATTTGAAAGTATATGTGCAGGTGTGTGTATGTGTGTGTGTGAATATGTGCATATATTCATGTATTTATGTGTGTGAGTGTGCATTCGAGTTTGAATATATATGTATACATATTAAGAAACAACCTGAAGACCATATACATCAGCTTATAACGAGCAATATCTCTTTGCCTCTCAATCTAGAACCATCTGTTGATACAACTTTGCCTAAGAAGGTCACTTCTTAGGTCAATCTACAGAACTTTAATAAAAATTCTATTTCTGTCGTTTTTCTTTATTTCTTATTTTTATTGATTTATATCATTTTATATCGTTTCCTGTGCTAACTCCTTCCTACTGACGAATAATATATTGTGCCTGTGTATCGATATTTGATTCCAGATTTGAAATTATTTCCTATGAATTAGTTTTAAAAAGCTGGTTACCACTTCTGCTCTGACTTAATTCAATTACCACCGAAAGCAGATGAGGTCTCCAATGCCAACGGAAGGACTTTGAGAAACTTAGCTGATTGATCGGCTGGACGATTAATCAAACAACCGATTTGTTAATTCGGTAAAAGTTTAACCAATTGACTAATGCGAATAAGTGAAAGTGAAACAGAACTAATACTTCCGTTTATTATTGGTACAATGACCCTACCTGCGACGACAAAGTATGTTTCAATACACAAGTTCACATCAAGAATCTTGCAAGTCAAATGCAAATACGAAATATTTCACTTCCCTTCATCCATATAAAAATACCCCGCTACAAATAAATAGAAGCTTTGGATTGTATGGATAGGAACAACAAAAAGATTGTCATAAAGGATGTTTCCTCTAAGCGATGGTCAGTCATTGTAGAGGATTCTGCATTTAATTTCCATAAAACAAACTAATCTGTCTGTCTGTCTGTCTGGTTATCTCGTTTGGAAACAGATTTAATTATGTAAAAGTCTTGTTTGCATTTTGTTTTCTGCTGCTCTAATTTCACAAATTTACACCAAATTAACAACAACAACCACATTTGTCTCACTTCAACAATAAAACGGGATTAACACATCCTGATTGCATAATCTTTAATATTAGCTGGTAGAATTAATCCGTCACACAGTTTAACCTCACCATCATCACCACGATCTGACTTTTGGATGATTTTACCAGAGTCCCCATTTGTTGCAGTGACGTACGAGG
>NC_043017.1:14802283-14819783 GCF_006345805.1 Octopus sinensis | reverse complement strand
TCGTCGTAACCGACAAAGTGCCAATTTTATATAAATACATTGTGCGCGTGCATGACTGCAACCAATAAAATAGTCATTGATTTCTTCCTCCCAATTCAGTCTTTATTAAACAATCAGGGAGTACTATGATAATAATACATCCCTCTAAATAAAGAAGAAAAAGAAATTGCAACGAATTCGAGGAGTCGTTAGAGTATCGAGTAGAAAAACCTTCAGATATTTGTTCCTGTTCGCTACGCTGTAGTTTCAAATCCAACAAGGCTCTCTTTACATTTTATCTCTTCGAGGCCGATAAAGTAACAATCTGACTGATTTCTTCTCTCTTCCTCTGTCGTTCTCTTTCTCCTACATCAAGAAACCAAAAATGATAAAACAAAACAATCGTTCAACCCGCGGTGCCACCACGTTTTTCGCCTTCAGTTTGTGAATGGAGGAAAGCAATGTCATTTGGAGAAACCGTTAGAAACCAGATTACTACGTTACACAGACTCTGTTTTACGTTTGATTTTTAATCAGATCATCCTCTTTATTTAATCAGAAGAAGAAAGGCAGTGTCAATGACTGAAAACTGCGTAGCTTTCGAAGGGTACCGATCTCACACGGCCGCGACAGCCCCCGGGGCATTTGCAGTGTTATTTAAACTGTTGAATTTATTCAGAACCTTTTGTAGTAACTTTACCGTTTATTTCCTCAGCAGAAATTAGGGCTTAAAATAGATGAATCTGGGTCGATGGATTCGCAGAATCTGCAGTAGTTGGACAGGCTACCAGTTTGGCCTTACTGTTAAAGTTCTGAGAACAACATCTGAGACCATACTGGTCCTGACTTTACAGGTCTTAAGTTATTGACCTTTTCCTTCGACAACATCGTTGGTTTGGAGACGGTGGTGGATTATCACGAGTGGCTAACTGCTAATCTTCCACAAAACTCCCTACCTTACCTGGGCTTGGCCATTCTCGCGCAGAACCATGGCCACTCCAAACAACGAAGACCTCAACCAATGATGTTTCTTTCGAAACAAGAAGTTTTAGTAGTCGGTAGACTCATTAGAATGTTGGGCAAATTACTTGAAGTAATTGTTCCGGTAATTTGCGTTCTGAGTTCAAATGATGTTAAGGTCAACTTTACCTTTATCCTTCAGAGATCCATAAAATAAAGAACGAGTGCTAGAATAGAATCCTCTTCTTCTTTGCGAGAAGAAAGGATGTGAAAGATCACACACAGTAGTCATTTACTCCAAGAAAGCCATTGCCACTCTATCGCAGAGGAAGAATGTAATCTCTGACAAAGTGTCACATGATGATGATAATTTCATACGTAAGAAGGCAGTGTGAAATGCGAAGATTTAGGTTCTATTTTTAGCAAGATGAGTGACCACGTAGAGACATTTTGCTGTCCTTTAGCCTCGATAGATCCTGGTGTAGCAGTTCTGTGCTTAAAGTTTCCCAGTCGTGACCATCCCATCTTTCTAATAAATAAAAATCTATATTAGTCAACGGTAAGGCGTTATTGTTTGAAATTTGATTTGACAGCTCTTTCTAGCAATGGGAACGACTACTCATAAGCTTCTCGCTTTTTATACATATGACGGTTTAAGTAACATGTCAGTTTTACCCCTGCTCCTCTCCTGTCTCATCCTGTCAAGCAGACAGACAATGATTTATGATTCCCAGTATTTGGTATTTAATTTGCTGCACTCAGAAGAATGAACTGCTATGTTAATCCCTATGGAACCTGAATTCCAAGCGTCGAGAGACGGAACTGACAACGCAAGACAATCCGGTCGGCGCTCCAAAGATCCTAGCTGCTCACTGCCTTCTCGTTAATATCTCTTCGATGAAATCGTGTTGCTTTGAAAGACAATATGAATGCAGAGATTCTTACGTAATGTGGATGTATTGTAAACGGTGGAGGTTGTCTTAGAAAATAAAACAATGCTACATGAAAAACTGACATAAACAATGGTAAATGCGATGATCAAATTAAAGTTGATAGATTAGTAGATTGATTACGATCTTAGATTTCCACAAGGAAAGAATAGATAAAGAGAATGAAAGAAAATAAGGAAAGCAAGCGTTTGCAGCTGTCGGAATATCTTTCAAGTCTTGTGTTTGGCTGAATACAAAGACTTTGCTTATATCAGTCTGAACAACAATGGATGTAATAAAATGTTGTCCACAGAAATTAGAACAGATGTTGTTATGTATTATTGTGCCTAATGTCTGACGTCATTAACATTTCAGCCAATAAAATAAAGCTATTTATTTAATGTGAGTCACTTGTTTTTGTAACAGTTGGGCAAACAGTGCAGCCATTCACTCTCTATTCTCACAGGGTCGTAATGAAGATGGATTTTCTTCATGCTAGAAATAGCAGGCAAACGTTACATATCTTAGTCGTTTTAATGCTTTAGTCATAGTCGAAAGAAGATTGCTCACGTCGAGAGAAGAGAGGGAGGGAGTTTGGGGTTAAATAAAAGACCTGGCCTAATTATTTACTATAAGGTAAACTCTGCTGAAGTCCTTAAAGTCTTCAGCAAGTAGCTGGGGTTAAACCTTTCGAACCAGGCACCCGAAACCAGAAATGTTCCCCACACCGACGGGTTTTTGTGGTTTACAACTACCAAATCCTTCTCATAAGCTTTTGCTCGTCCGTGGAGGCTGTGAGTGATGAAGTTTGCCTAAGATGCCCAACGGTAACATTGAACACCGAAACCAAATAGTCATGAAACGAACCGCCATGGATAATGCAGTCGCAGAGGTCAGGAAGAAGGACTGTTGATTATGAGAGGAAAGCCATTTGGTCATAAATTAGGTCAATCGACACTCACCTTGGGCTAAACAGCAACTAATAAATCAGCAACACCAATCATTTGCGATCGAAGACTGACGACAATGTGCTCTAATGTAAACAAAATTATATACATAGATCGATTAATACATTCGACCAATCGGAGCACATCTTTCGCTGACGTCATTTTTATTATACCAATTGATATCGATTCATTTGTATCAATAAGCACTAACTTAATGCAAGTTCTGTAAATATTCTTCACTAGCGAGAAGACATCTCAGTGGTGACTCAGCGAGATAAGGTAGCTAGCCCCAAAGCCTGTACTATTATAAATCAAAGAGGCGGGATAGTCACGGATTGAATGTCTGTGATCATATAACTGTCACATTAGAATTTATTTGAGGGCGAGTAAACCTAATCATCAATTAGAGAGGGGAAGACCTCAGTTAGCTGACCGAAATTCCGTTTTTATCACTGGCAAAAAACCTAACACACAATTTACAACGAATTGATTTACTGTCCAAAAACTTGATTCAGATATTGTCTTCAGAAAGAAGCAATATAAGGAGTTAAGTCCTAGAACAGAGTACAATAAAGAATTAGTTGGGCAGATACAAGTTGATAGCAGGAGAGAGTACACCGCAGTAAATACAATGGCTGACAGAATATAGTGGTTGTTACGACGGACTTGGATGGATGTTGCGTTTGCCGATGTAAAGCAAAACCGTTTTTCTTTTTTCCTGATCATAATTATCACCAATATTTAGACTAAGGCCGCTAGATGGCAGAATCTATAGCACGCCGAGCAAAATGTTTAGCGGCATTGCATCCGTCTTTTCGTTCTGACTTCAAATTCCGCCAAGGCCAACTTTTCCTTTTCATCCTTTCGGGGTGGATATAAATAAGTACTAGTTATGCACTGGGGTAGATGTAATCAACTTGTTACCTCACTCGAAATTGCTGGCTTTGTGCCAAAATTTGAAACTAGTATATAGACTAGCCGAATGAACTTGATTCTGACAAGATGCATGCACGGGGATAACGATATACCTTATTATTGTTGCTCTTGTTGTAGACATTGATGGATTGTAAGACTCCTGAAAGTGATGGACAATTTCATCCGAAATGTATACTTCACAGAGGAGGATTTATTTTCGTACACTCGGTCCTGGTTCCCAAACAGAACTGCCTGCTTAGTCAAATATATCAACTCCAATAAAATATTCAGAATCTTTCTCACACTCATTTTTGCCCCTTACCATTCTTTAAACTCTAATTTTTTTCCTCCTAAATCTCGTTTCAATAATCATTTGGAAACGAGAGTAAATTTCAATTACAAATTGTTAGAGAAATAATTATAAATTTAATATTTTTCTTATGTAAATTTGTGATTTTTAAATATTTACAAAATACGCATCAGTTAACAACTCATGAATATTTATAAACATTATTAAACTTGATCATCTACAAATATATCAGGGCTTCCATTTCTGTCTCGCAGGCAGACGATTGAGAAGTTGCGTTGATTATCGTCTGACGATAACCAGGCGAGATTTCACTTAATGGCTTTCAGCTAAAATCAGATTATTAAAAACGACTCTGCTTTTCTAAGCAGTTCCTTTAAGGCGAACTGAAGCTTACCGCTAAAGCCTGAATACTTATAATGAGACTTGATTCTTTTGTTGAATTTATCGAAATATTCTCTCAGCGCATGATTCAATTCCTCTCAGTATTTGCTTGAAGAAAAGGTAGAGTGCGAACAGTCGAAACCGTGCTTTCTCTCTCACTCACTCTCTCTCAGTCTCTCTCTCTCTCACTCTCTCTCTCTCTCTCACTCTCTCTCTCACTCTCACTCTCACTCTCTCAGTCTCTCTCTCTCTCTCTCACTCTCTCTCTCACTTTCACTCTCTCTCTCACTCTACCTACCTATTTCTCTATTTCTATCTTCTTTTCTATCCTTCCGTCTTTTTCTCTCGATTCCCTTCAAGACAAAGAGTCAAACCTGAAGCGCCAGTCTCCTTCTCCCTACCACTGACGCTCGAATCCAAATTCATAAAATTCTTTCAAAAATAAGTTAAATTGCGAAAGTAATAAATTATTAAGTTCAACGAAAACACCATATGAAATATAGATTTCTATATTAATCAAGTATTATTTTATAAGTCAACAGAGTTCAAATTCTGCCGTAGTCCACTTTGCTTTTTACCCATTCTGGGTCGATAAAATAAGTTCCAGTTGAACACTGGACTCCATATAATCAATGCTGTCCCCTTCCCAGAAACTGCTGGCATTGGGTCAAAATTTGAAACTCTCGTTTATGAACCCCACAAAACTGACGCTGATTGGAATAAATGATTGTTCTCTGTGTCGTCTACCGTTATGCTTAGCGACGCCAGGTATTATCAACAATGAGAGACATGGACACTTAATACCACACACACACACACACACACATTCACTCTCTTTTTCTTTCTCTCCCTCTCTGTTTTTCTTTCTCTCTTTGTCTCTCATTTTAATTAATGGAATATGTGACACTTTCGTCCCCGTCCTCGGCACAAGTCGACGGATTCTGTTTAGAAAAACATTTTTAAAACCAAGTAAAAGAATGTTACTGTTTGGTGTAAGTAAAATCATTTCTGTCTCTAATGTTATTTGCCCTGAAGACACTGAAAACGAATGATTAAATCAAACTGGACACATTATGTAAGAGTCACGTGGTTCAAAGTAGACAGAATATAATAAAATATCCTTAGAATTGCAGATGTTTTCTCCTTCATCACCATTACAGGTAGGTTCTTACCATATTTGGCAAATGTGAAGTGGAAGCCACCAGTTTTCTATTGTTTCAAAATTTTCAAACTGCACAGGAGAGAAATAAATGTGTGGTTAAGCAGTGCACTTTGCAACAGTATGATTTCGAGATCGATCCTAACATGCCGCAGCACCTTTAACAGCTGTACCAGCTTCGGGTCTACCGAAGCATTTGGAACATTATTTGCGAGAAGGAAACTACATGGAAGCCCTTCAGGAAAGAAGGAACCCTTTTCAATTTTTTAAGTGTAGATTAAATTTTTCACTTACGATTACACCACAGCCTAGTGTCTTCATGTGTTGAGCACTGTCCACAACCGTACAAACATTGAGCCATACCTCCACATACCTGTGGAGGTATGGCTCTTAAGGCATACCTCCACAGCAGTCACTGCATGTGTATACGTATGTAATCATCGCCATCCGAATCAAACTCCAGGCTTCAGTTTTAACTTTAAAAAATTACATATTCTCGACGTGTATTGAGCACTAAATTCTCATTCGCTCGACATTAAGCATTGTACATACATACATGCATACATACATACATACATACATACATACACACACACATACATACATACATACATACACACATACACACATACACACATACATACATACATACACACATACATACATACATACATACACACAATCATACATACATACATAAATACATATATATATAAGTGAAAGAATGAGAGAAGCAACACAAATGAAAAATTTCTGCGGTTGGAACGATTAATAAAAAAAATGGATGTTGTAGGTGAGCATAGGACAAAAGTATTTTGTTTTATGTTGGTGACATGGAAATGGAATGTGAAATCGTTTTGCTTCTAACCAAAGCAAAATTGCTAAGAGAAGTTGTTAGTTGTTATGCGAAAGTGGATGAGCGCCAAATTAATATAAAACTTCTGTCACGCTCTAAGCTGTATTAGGAAATGAAAATATGCTTTTATTTGGGTCCCATCCCCTAACTGTCTTATTTCATAAAGGTAAATATACGATCATTCCGTAATTTGAGAAAATGTGAAACCTGAAACACTTCCGGTCCTAAGTATTTGTGATAAAGGTTTATCAGCTGTAATAACTAACAAACACACACACACACACACACACACACACACACACACACATATCTACCCCCACTACATGACTCACAACTAATACATGACTCATAAATATAATGTATGCACGTGTGTGTGTATATGTGTATATATATGTATATATATATATATATAATATATGCATGTGTATCATGTGTATAGATATAGTTATATAAAGGTAAGATCCAGGGATCAAGGTGTAGGAAGTTTGTGAATTTCAAACGATCCGTAGAAGATATTTAAAAAAAACAACTTTGAGGAACAAAAGTGGTTTGTTGAGGCGGAAGGGTGTGAATTTTCCCTGCATCGAAGTACGAAAAAAAAATGTTAACTTTACAGCTCACCGTTGGCAACAGGGGTTGTTGTATATGCGAATAAGCATCCACTTAGACCTATGGAAAAATTTCAAGGATTTCAAAAATGTGTGTATGCGGATGGAGAATGCGTCGCACTGCTTATTAAGTAATTGTATAAGCTTATGTAATAATTTATGCAGGGATTCCTTTAGGCATGGCCAACAAGTAATAATGCTGGCCCTGGTATATATATATATATATATATATATATATATATATATATATATATATCCCAAAAATTAGGGAATAGAGTGCTATAATCGAGGTTACTATATGTTTCATAGATAACGGTACCTCGGATGTAGTAAATTATCAAAACGAGTGGTAGACTGCAAGGTACTCTTCTGGCCAAGGATACCTTGATTATATGAAGTTTACATTTTCGTTAGGAGGTGCCGTGTAAACTCGTTGGAGATTCGATCGAAATGTGTAGAAAGAATGACTGTGTGGTTGAGCCGTTTCGTTCCCAACCACACAGTTCTACGTTCAGTCCCTCTGCCCGGTAGCTTGGGCAAGTATTTTCTACTATAGCTCTAGGCCAGATTTGTGACTGAATTTGGTGGACGAAAACTGCAGCGTTGTTCATGAGAAAATGACTGAAAAACTTGTTTAAGAAGACGAGTTGTTTGCCTCCTACTGCTCGTGTGCCGATTCTGCCCATAAAAAAGGAACAAATAATATGATGTGACTGTAGGGTATAACACCCGGGCAACGCCGGGGTACATTGCTTATATATATATATAAGTGGCCACGGTGTTGGTCCTTCCTTCCTTAGAAGAAGTTATTAAAAAGCATTCCCTCCTCCATCTAATTTCAATGTTTTGCTACGAAAATACATCTGTTTTTAGACACTTAAATATTTTATAAACCTGCGATTCCGCCGAGAACAGCTAAATAGTACAGTCAGAGTTAGGAATAGCAAAATTAAATTATTGTTATTAAAAAACTATATTTTCCCTGAAAATATTGTTTTGTTAATAATTAAAGTCTCTTACTTTTTGCTGACAACGGTAAAACCTAATAACGGAGAAGTTAAAGTAACTTAAAATCCATTTTCGAAATATAATTGTCTGTAGAAATTCTTTGAGTAAGGAATTTTGTTACTTTTTCTCAACAAACAGCATCAGGAACCAACACATTCTAATCAGTTTCTAATAATGTACAGTTTAGAAATATTGGTTTGAAATTTTTGGTACAAGGCCGGCAATTTCGAGGGAGCGGCTAAGTCGCTTACATCGACACCAGTTCTCAGTTGGTACTTATTTGATTAGCCTCGAAAGGATGAGAGCCAAAGGCGACCTCGACGGAATTTGAACTCAGAAAGTAAAGGCGGACGAGATGTAGTGTAGCTAAGTATTTTGCCCGGCACGGTAACGATTTTGCCAGCTCGCTACCTCACGACTCTGAAATATTTATTATAATGTACACACGCGCTAGCATGGCTCACAGTTAAGCTATTCGCTTGGCATCTACAGAACATAAAGAATGAGGTTGCCCTAGCATGGCCGCAATCCAGTGACTGAAACTAACAAAAGATAAAAGATAACAGCTACAGTGGAATTTATTGATCATCATTCGAATCCAGCTTTTTACAGTAGCTGTAGTATTAATGTCAATCAGTAACCGGAATTTTGACCTTCGAAAATGTTTCTTGCAATGCCTCGAGTCAATCTATGGCAAGAATATTTTAATTCCTCTCAGAATCTAAGAATGGCCTTCAGCCCAATTACAAAGTTGTTCACTTCTGTAGAACGTAACAAGTCTCGTGCACGAGATTACACTTTAGGCTGACACAATGTTTATGAAACTATTTATGCTTCTTCCCAAAAAGCTGTTCCACGGGTAGGTTTGTGTCATTTCTATATTTAAGAGGTCAAGCGGCTGGGTCATTGTATTGCTGATGACATGGGAGATGACTCAAAGTTCGGAAGTCAGGGCTGAAGAAATAACTGGAGTCTTTGTTCCTAAAGCAAAACTATTTTCAGTTTCTACGCCAGTGTTTCTCTTATGATTTGCGTTGGTTAGTAAAAGATGCACACCACATGTGTGTGTGTGTGTGTGTGTGTGTGTGCTTATGTAATGTGCGTGTCTCCGTGTCTATTGTTGCACGTAAACCGCCTGAAAACGTGACTCAAGATGCTAAGTAACGAGATGGAAGAGATCGATAAAAGGTTCATCAGACGCAGGGAAATATGTTCTGGGGTCCATAGGGTTGACTAAATCCTTTCAAACGTTGCTGTTTTTAATTTCAAAACCTAGTCAAAGGCAGTGGACCGATCGAAGCGGTAGGATGTCAGAAATGATGCCTTACAGCATCCCTTCTTATTTCTTTATTGCCCACAAGAGGCTAAACAAGGGGCTTACAGTATCTCTTCTGTCCCTTTACGTTCTGAATTCAAATCCCACTGAGATCAATTTGCCTTTCATCCCTCAATACCAGTGAAGTACTGGGGTCTACATAATCCCCCCTCGCCCGAGCAAATACCAGGTCTGAGGCTTATATGAGAAGCGTTGCCTGTGAAATTATTATGCTGCTTTTCAGGATTTCTGACACTGTTGAGTATTGAGGAAAATGTTGTCAGCTGAGAGGAAGTTGTCATCAACTGAGAGACTAGTGTGGATCCCACTGGAGACACCCAAGGTTCAAGTAGTGGAATTAAACTAGGAAACAACCGTGGACTACGCTAAAGTCACTAAATGCCCCATCGGCGGCCATTTTGTGCAGTTAAACCAAATGACACATTATTCCTTTCATCCAATAGTGTGAACGTTCACTCTAACAATCTGCCATGCAGAATCTGCCGACCAAGTTTCATTCAGGTCTCTTTAGTTGACCCCAGAAGATAACTGCGCAAGATAGTGGGATTCAGCACGAAAGTATTTAGTTGCGAAATGAGTGTGTTAACCACGCAGCCAAGGATAATGCAGTCTTCGATGCCTGAAAAAACAAAGTACAGTTGGTCATGTCTGGAATGCAGTTTGATTATGTACCTACTCATGCACCGTTCACTCGGGGTTAAAGAACAACAGCTGCGAGACGGATTAAATAATATCAACCAGGTGATGGGTGTATCCGATGAAAATCCACAAGGAACCGTTTCCGATTAGCAGATTGGCTGGATCGACTCACAAGGTTAAGGCAGGAGACACAGTCCCATAACGGTGTGCAGTAGAATCGAACCAGAAACCATAATGTTGCGAAGTGAGCTCCTTCCTCCAAACACATACCTGCACTCGCAATTCAACCCAAGGCTTTAACAACAATTTTCCCTTTGCTACATTTAACTCCACGGTTATCGAATCGATTGACAGGTTTAACAGCAAATCGAAAATCAAGTTAACCAAGCCGCAATCTAAACATCCGTTTGGCCCACTTTCTCTCAACACACAGAACGAACCGAACATTATTATAGCATGGATCCTGTTTATAGTGTAACATAAGGTGTCAGTTTGTGTCTGATTCTATTCTCTCTCTCTCTCTCTCCCTCTCTCTCTCTCTCTCTCTCTCTCTCTTTCTTTCTTTCTTTCTTTCTCTCTCTCCATTTACTAAACATGGTCTATAGATATTATGTACCGTAAACAGTCTGTACACATTCACACACACACACACACACACACAAACAGACAATGTGTATGTGTGTGTGTACTTGAATATAAATTATTCTTACGGTGTAGATACACATGTAAACGAGGTATACATAAATATCATAACCTGTAAATATTATCTATATATACATAAATCTGATATACCGGAAGCACAATCTAGATATATGTGTATATCTATGTGTTATATGTGTGTGTATATATATGTGTGCTATATATATGTGTGTGTGTGTGTGTGTGTTTGTGTATGTGTGTGTGCGTGTGTGTGTATGTATATATAAATATATGCCTCCCTCTTGTTATTGAAAAATGGAGTTCAATTTAATTGATATCCGACCCCGAAAAAAACCGATAATTATGGAAACTGGCTGAATAACAGGAAACATATCAGAGTATAACGAACCGCTGGATCATCCAACATAAACTATATATATATATATATATATATATATATATGATTTTTGTTTTCTGTTACTATAATGTAATAAAGTGTTTTCCCTAAAGAACTGTTATAGATTTGTAGCCAAATTTCACATTACATCCGCTGTAGATGTTAATACACATAATGCTGAAACGTAAGTAAGCAACAAATGATAAAAACTGCATATCGTATAATTTTCTTCATACATTTATAATATATATATATGATATATATATTTTATATATATATGTGTGTGTATGTGTGTGTGTGTGTGTGTGTGTGTGTGTGTGTGTGTGTGTGTGTGTACAGACACGATAGAATTAGACACACTTATAATCATTAAAATTTATTTAAACCTGAAATTATGCATTCAAATTATTTGTTGTAATGTGAATATTTGCCATGTAGTAGACATGCCCTTTGCATTTTCCAATGCACAAACCCTATTAGACATGATACCGATTAGATGACGAATATTTTCTTGCCAAATTTCAAAAGAGCTCAAAAGATCTGGCTTTGAAGATGCTTTCTGGTTCTTTATATGAAGTACCATTATGTCCCAGAGGTGTTCAATAGGGTTCATATCTGGTCACTAGCTTGACCATGGAAGCTTTTTAATGCCATTCTCAATCCAACAAATCTCAGGTCATTTTAGCTGTGTGACAATGAGCCGCATCTTCCATAAATAAAGTAATTATATACAAGTATAATCTCGGAATTTTTATACTTGTATATAATTACTGGATAGTCTTAAACACATTTTTACAATCTCACGAATAATTTGATGATTCTGTTTCAAAATTCCAAATCCATACATATTCTCCGATGAAGGAAATGTGGATTACCGAAGTTCAAAAGTTCTTACCTACACATTTCTTCGGACATTCCCGGAAACTGCCGTAAGGCGCTTTCTAATTATTGGATTAATTTCAGGACTTCCCTTTTGGATTATTGTGAACTGTTATCTCACCCGCTTGAGACTTCCTCATTTATCTGTATGTATTTATGCAATTACTTATCCGACTTCGATTTGGGCACGGAATTATACTATTATATGTATATATATATATATATATATATATATATATATATATGTGTGTGTGTGTGTGTGTTTTTATATGTGGTCGCATGGTTGTAATGGCTTATATATGCCGTCTGTGTTTGGAGATGTGTCGGCTTTGATGAGCAGTATTACTGACCTTGGAACTTTCAAGTTAATACTTTAATCTAATCGCTCAATAAACTGAGCCATGCGCTGTTGTTTCTTGAAAAGAGTTCACCTCCATAATATTTCATTACCTATATATATAATATATATATGTGTGTGTGTGTGTGTGTTTTTATATGTGGTCGCATGGTTGTAATGGCTTATATATGCCGTCTGTGTTTGGAGATGTGTCGGCTTTGATGAGGAGTATTACTGACCTTGGAACTTTCAAGTTAATACTTTAATCTAATCGCTCAATAAACTGAGCCATGCGCTGTTGTTTCTTGAAAAGAGTTCACCTCCATAATATTTCATTACCTATATATATATATATATATAGGTGAGAAAGTTGGTGTGTGAAAGCACGTGGTTAGATATATAAAAAAATAGAAAAGAGTGAAAAACTACAGAAAACTTGTTTTATAAGGTTAAAAAATATATTTAAGTCGTTATGTTAGAAAAATGTTATAAAAGTTTGTGTATAGTAACAGTTTTTGGAGAAAAACCGGTTTCGTGTAAACTTTTCAATTTTTCAAAGTTCTTTACCTACATCGTGTCATGTCTTCGTTATGAAGTGCAAAGAAAAGTTCCAGGCAGGGGGAGGTAATAAGGGGTTTCTTCCGGTATAAGGGAGATAATCACTTTATTTATTTATTTATTTATTTATTTTTTAATGGGGTGAGTTTCTCTGCATAGATGTTGCCACTTACGTGCTTTTCATCTACTCTCCGTTCCTATTACCTCTTCTTTTCTCTTTTCGTCTTCTCTGGACTTCCTTTCGCATGTCTGACGAAGGGCTATAATTGAATCGTTTTACTTTCACTTTTTCCCTCTAAAACTTCCACCAAGTGTCAAAACAATAATATTCCCTTTAAACGCTCCGTTGACTTTTGTCGTTTTTGTTTTTGAATTCGTCGTTCCTAATTGATTTCCCTCTATGCATATCAACACACACACACACACACAAATACACGCACACGTATAAAATTAATGCAAACACCAGTTTGCAATGTTTCACCAAACAGGAGAATTGTAATTGTCACTAAATGTGACCAGGGTGTTAGGAAAAGCTAAAATACTCTAATGCTGTAGTTAATGCACATGAATGAAAACATATACACTAGCAGGGAGTATAATCGTCCGAAAAGTGCCGGTCGAGAATTCCTAATACTGACGTCAATTTCGGTAATTTCCCTTGCCTCATCAGTGAAGCCAGCTCGCCTGTTCTGCACTTTTCGGACTCGCTTGCCATTAGTATTTGTTTTTGTCGTTCAAATTATTGGATGATTTAGCGATTTGCTAATGTGTATGTATAAAATTAATATAAGCAGCAGTTAAGCACACTTCCTTTTATCGGTATAGATTCAGTTGTTGAAATACCCGTATGTACTTCTGTAGAATAATCAAACTCAGTGGTTTCACCTTGCAAGCAAACCCGTATACACCCTACAACTTAATGGACTTGCCTTTCTGAAATACCATAATGTACGCTCATTATTTTTATCAAACTCTGTGCACTCACCTTGCTAAATTTAACCGGATATACCTTTATCATTTTATCAAACTCAAGCGATTCACCTTTCTAAAATACCCCGTATGCATCCCTATAATTTTATCAAATTGTTTTCAAATTGATATGAAATCCATGGCAACCAATTCCACAAAAATCACTAGCTAAATGGTTCCACGAGAAGATTGCTAAAAATAGTTTACTTCGCGTTAACAATTTCTTCTACTTTTTCAAGGATTTTAATGTTATCAGCTCCAGAGTCTCTCAGCGGATTTTCAGTTGTTTGTTTATTATATGTTTATTTTTGCAACATTTCAAATCCACAAATCATAACAATAGTTTTGTTCTTTACTTTCTTTTAACTATCACGTCTGAGACCAAGCTGGAGCACTGCCGCATTAATAGATATACATTTTATCACGATATTCTTTTTTTTTTGTTTGTTTTCAACGAATTGAAATGTTATTTAAATAGAAATTTTACTTTTTTTTATTTTCTTATGTGTGTTTGTGTGGATGTTAGTGTGTAGTATGTATTATTGTAGGTACGTATGCAGTGAAGTTGCGTTCGTGTATGAGTGTTTGTAGTAGATGTTAGGTGTGCGCATATGTCTTCTGTGCGTGTGAATGCTTGTGTTGAGGATGTGGAAAAAGACGGAGCGTGGATAGATGAATGTGTGTGCGTGCCTGTGTATACAAACATACATACATACATACATACATACATATATATGAAGGGGAGATGGGGGGAGTTAGAAAGGATATTTATATTTTGATCTTTTTCTTAGTTAAAATGGCTTCCAACAAAACTGATGGAAAGCAAAAAATGTAAGCGCTCTATTGCTTTTAAAATGTATGTTTTTATTGGTTAAGGTTTCACTTCTGCTCTAGTGTGATTATAAGACTATGTCTGCGTCGTTAGTGGCGTGATGGTAGACCTATTGTTAGAATTAAGAGAGCGAGGACGGGAAATGTCTATGAACGCTGCTCCCTGAAATATTACTTCAATAGCTAGGCAACAAGAATGTACGTTTGAGTTATAATGCGATGTTGTGACATTCATTATTTTTCCGAGTTCATCAGGGATTTGAATATCGCAAAAGTGTCTCAGCAGAGAATCGAAACCGAATTTCTATTTGCGTTTCACAGAAGTTACTTTACTTGATAATATTTTATACTAGAACCAACCAAAATAATTGAACATTGCCGTTGATAGAAATGACCATAGCAAATGTTTCTTCTTCAAACCTGTCAAGCAGCGAGCAGGCAGAAGCGTTCGAGCTTCAGACAAAGTACCATGCGATTTTTCTTCCCACTTTTATGTTGTCTTTGATCTAACCGAGGTCACATTCGCCTTCGTCTAATCCGCCCTCAAAATTACTGGCCTTATATCTAAATCAGAAGCCGTTTAATTTAATACTGCATGGAAATCGCCGTGTCATTCGGAAAAGTCGCTTGACTCTTTTATTGCCTGAGCTGACCTCACTGCTAAGAACCGGCATTAGGTGTTTTAGGAAAATAGCTTGCGGAATCCTAATGCTTTAGCGGACGATTATCGTCTATCTGAGATTAATGAAGGGGAGCTGTGAGTTTCATGAATGTATTATTTATTATTTTTATTTCTTGTATTTGCACGTCACAATTTCTCCAGCAATTTATCGTTGGTTCAGAAGTAGTGTACCGAGTAGAGCGACAGATGGCGAAGTTGCCCGAAAGTGAAAGAAAAGGAAACTGTACCGTATCACAGATCGGTCTTTTTCCAGAATTGTCGTCGTGAGTGTGTGATTGTGTGCTGTAACTGTCTGTTGGTAAATTGACAGTTTAGATCATCTCGCTGTATCATTTAGGTTACACTCGATGACGATATAATTTGCCGGTCAGATCAGAGGAAAGAAGCTAAACAATGAATGACTCATTAGTTGAAGATCGAAATCCTGAAATGACTCAGTCAAGGAAATGAACAACAGGTATATCCAATTGGGACCACCGAGACTCTCTCTCTCTCTCTCTTCTCCTCTTCACACACACACACGACTATGCATGTATATCAAATATGGTTTGTATTGTATTTTCGAGATTATTCAATTCCTTTTCTAATTTTCACATACTAGCTGTCATAGCACCAAATAATTTCCTTTCTTTGAATTATTAATTAAGCACATTGCTAATAAATAGGAAGTACTTTGTGAAACACAGTCAATATATCTTATGAATATTTGTGTGCGTTTATAGAAAGAGATGGAGGGAGAGGGAGATGGCGGGGGGCGGTTGACAGACAGACATACTATAATAAATGGTTTTAGTTACATAGAAAAAAATACAGCGTAAAACATTAACAGCATTAAATGACGGCTGAATTTAGTACATTAAGAGCAGTGTTTTATTTATCATGGATAAAAAAGTTAATTACTCGAAGTAATTGCTTAATTTTACAATCAGTGCTTGTGTGTGTGCATATATATATATATATATATATATATGAATGTATGTATACAGACACACACACACATATATTTGTGTATACAGACGCACATATATATACAAACATATGTATGTATACAGACACATATATATATACACACACACACATATATATATATACATGCATACATATATACACACAGATATATATATACACACAAATGCATATATATGTGTGTGTATATATATTATATGTGTATATTATATATATATATGTATATATATTATATACATGTATATATATGTATTTCGTTTTTGGATTTGGTTTGCAAAATTCTTTATGTGAGTTCGTGTTGAAGCATATTCTGTTGTGTCTGGGGAGAGTCATTTTCTTTTTGTGCCTTATAATTTAACACCGGTAAAATTCGCAGTTTTACGTGTATGTGCTGTAGCTGGGGCTGTCTCTGAGCGAATCGCTCAGATACTGCTTCTATTTAGAAGCGATTTGCCAAGGAATAAGTAATATATACATACACACAAACATATGTGTGCACATGCGTGTGTGGATGTGTGTGTTTGAGCGTGTGTGCGTGTGTGAGATTATGCGTGTGTGTATATTAATTGACATATTTCAGAACAGAATCTGAGTTGGTGTAGTGATGCACTGAACTTCAAACAAAGTAATTTAATTACGAACAGAAGCAACGTATATATTTTTTATGAGAATATTTCTTATGTAGAGTCGAAAGTAATATTGTCCTAGTAACAATGGTTCCGACTCCATCGTTTATCCAATTATTCAATTCACATTTATTGTCAGTCTATACACGTACGACGAGAACACGTCAAAAGTAATGGACGTTTTCTATAATCTTGTAACAATTTATTATGTTTTCATATATTGCCTCTTTATCAGGTGAGGCCTCTCTGCCAGATTTCACATTGCTTCCTATATAAAAGCTGAAAACACGAAAAGTTGCCAGATCAGATATCATATATATGTATATATATATATATATATATATATATATATATATATATATATAATATATATATATATATATATATATATATGAAAGAGAGAGAGAGAGAGAGATCTATATATACATCTATATAACCGCTCACGAATATACACACAGACACACATATGTAATATGAAATCATATATGTGTATATGCGTATACACACACACACATTGCTATTAAAATTGACCTGAGAGATGAAAACGGTTCTATTTCTGTCTGGTGCAGTCTGTGTGCTCGCAGTAGAT
>NC_043017.1:14794783-14797283 GCF_006345805.1 Octopus sinensis | reverse complement strand
TCTTACCACACGGCCACGTATTTGTATAAGAATTTCTTTATCAAATGCTGAAAATTCATTCTCGAAATACAAGACTGACTTACACGCATGCGCTACCATTCTAATTAGTTTTCAGAATGACTGAAAAGTCACACAAGCATAAAACTCTGAGCATCTATTGGATGGATCATTGACTTTAAACACAAATATTCTACATTTTGAGTACGCTTTTTCTCGCTTGCATTGTCGCTTAAATAAGAACGTGTGTGTGTGTGTGTGTGTGTGTGTGTGTGTGTGTGTGTGTGTGTGTGTGTGTGTGTGTGTGTCTAATCAGTTAGTATTTCTGTGCGCTTGTGATGACCTAAAATCTGGTGGTGGATGCTGATGTTGTTTAACCCCAGGCCTGTTTTGATCGCGTCGATCTATTGCCCTAGCTATTTCACATGAGACTATCCCATCTTAAACATTGCAATAAATATTCTAAGAATTTGAGCGAAATTTGACCGTTGTTTATGAGAGTCTTTATATAGTTTCCTAACCTGCGAAAAATAACAGCCTAATTTCCCTCAACTCACAGGATGCTATCTTAAGTAAAGAACACTGGATAATCTATTGTGAAGAAAAGAAAGGTGGTCACTGTGGAAACCCCTTTGTATTTCTGCTCGATCGAGTTCGACCTGAGACTAAAGAACAGCAACAACAATAACCAATCGAAGTTACCTTCCTTACTTTGATTTGTCATCTAATTACTTTTGTCTGGTAAATTATTGATGAATCCAAGATCTAACTAATTAGATGACAAAGAAAACAGGTTGGCCATTATCTTGCAGCTTGTCTATGTTACTGTTAATTGTCGGCGAGTGTGAAAAGAGACATAGAACTGGTCAGTGGATTCAGTTGTAAAACTACTAAATATGGCTGCCGTCTTTCTGTGTAGGTGTCTTCATTCATGAATATTTATGTGAATAAGACATTATATGTGTGTGTGTGTGTGTGTGTGTGTGAGTATGTATATGCGTGTGTGTATGTGTATATATGTATCTGTGTAGAGGGGGCGAGAGAGGATGCAGAAATGTAAAAAGAACAAATAACGTTGGTATTGTGTTTCGATCTAACAGAAACTCATAAGCGGCCCTAAATCCAGCTGTGATCAGCGATTGATGTGTGAGGATTTATTGATTGATTAAAGAGTGCAAAATAGAAAGAAACAAAATTCTACAAGAGAGGCAACTGAAAATTCCAAGAATGCCTGAACACGGTCCTAAGGCCTAATTTAGACTAAGTTTCATATCACGTATATGGATAAATATCATATATGTCTTCCGCCACAGAACTAATATAGATTAAAGCAAGATATTGTCATCTAGATGAGCAGATAGATTAATAATGTTCTTCCTAATTAGCTCCATTTGAATGACATCCACGTTTTCAATTTTTCAAAAACTAATCCTTCATATCTAGCAAAACCAATCACTTTATATTAAATGCTTTGTGGAAAATGATGTCAGTGACATTAAATGAATGGCGTATTTAGTGAGCCAGTTGTTTGAGGTATGTGTTACAATGATGACATCTATAAATATATTTGTATGCACGTAGACATACTTAAGTACGTGCTAATATTTATTTGCGGAAAAATCAAGGGGACAAGACCAGCTAACTTACGGATCGGAACAAAAATATTTTGTTCGAAACATGTCTTAATGCCTCACCTCTACATAAAATACTGAGTATTATATTTTCGAAATCTTTTTCCATTTTGCAGTTTATAGTTATCGTTTCAGGTTAAACGTATTTGTGTATTTCTAATTGCAACCAACAAAACATACAATGTTACTTTTAACACAGTCCCATACCTGAGAGATAGATTTACCGTAGATAGTCCCTTACTACGGCTTCTCTACATCATTATATATACATGTGTGTGTGTGTGTGTGTGTGTGTGTGTGTGTGTGCGTGTGTGTGTGTGTGTATAGACTTTTATCACCCAATGTATATGATTTAGAATTATAGTTGACAGATTGTAAATTTCAGAAACATTTATGCTTCCCAAGACTATTATAACTGTCAGAATTAACATTCTAAACATTGAAACGTAAATATTCTTTCTTGCTTTTTGAAACCAGGAAAATTTAGAAAAAAAAACCTTTCTCCTCACAAACATTTTTTTCATTATTAAAAGAGGATTCTATCTTCACGTTCGTATTTTAAGCCAAACAATATGATGCTAAAATCTGATATACGAAGAATAAATAATTGAATAATGACAGATAAATATGGATAGTCGAGTTATTGGGTTATTAAAAGGTTTTGCATTCTTTAAACATTCAAGATTTATACAAGTTTAATTAATTAATTTTTTTAATCACATTTAATCAACAACTGTGTCTTTGGTTACCGGTGTTCAATAACTTTTCACTACATTACTGAGGCAAGTTCATCTGTGTATGTATGCACACACACACCACATATATATATATATATATATATATATATATATATATATATATATGTGTGTGTG
>NC_043017.1:14781784-14789284 GCF_006345805.1 Octopus sinensis | reverse complement strand
ACAACATAAAACAACACCTAAGAGCAGATGCTTTATTTTAAATGAGATTAGTTTTACTTTTCTCATCCATGTCAATTGCTTATCATACTAAAGTCAGTTTCTGTCAAAACTCCTACACAAAATTCTCCCTATAGACATAACAGAAGTGACGGCCGGTTAAGCGGATTGCTTGGCAACTTCGTTCTTTCTTTTCGTGTTCTCTACCACTATGTGCCAGTTTTGGGGTTTTCTCTTGTAGTTGCTTCTTGACTAATACCTTATTAGTAAACTTTGTACACTGAAAATGTGTAGAATACTATCGTGTGTTTGTGTGTGTGTGTATGTGTGTGTGAGTGTGTGTGTGTGTGTGTGTGTGTGTGTGTGTGCATATACATATCAGCTGTGCAATCGCAGAAGGGCATCTAATAATCGAATCCGGGTAGATTCTTAACATTACCAGGAAAAACTGCAAAATTAATCGTTTATTTTTTTGGTTTTAATTCTTGTAGTAAAGTTTGTTGGATTTCAAGCGCTGGGGAAGGTGTTACACATAAAAAGGGACAACACATAGAAGAGACAACGCATCTCCTGGGCCCAGAACAAAGAATCCTCAAAGCAACGCCACATTGTATGGCTTTTTAGAATTGTTCGTTAGTATTTACATCCGGATGTTTTGTAATTTAAATAAAACCGGAAGCTTTGCTGCCGGTGGCATTTTTGTCTGATGTTCCCTTTCCTAATCGATAACAGATCTATAAATCTCTATTGAAATCAATATACCATTCAATTTGAATGATACCGGGATTTCATTGTAATCAAAGAGATTTCACGGTAAATGTGTTACAAAAAAAGTGGACAGCTTGGAGAATTTGTAGAAACCCGTTGCAGAACCCGTTGCAGAACCCGTTGCAGGAATCCTTTCTAATTGAACTGAACTTTATGAATTTATTAATTTAATTGAAATGAAGAAATCGGTGTTTATCGTAAATCCATTCTCAAGTTGTTGTCGGGGTTTAGAAAATGTTCCATCACATAATAGTAAAAAATTCCATTGAAATTCTGTGGAGGCTTGTTTTTGACACAACAGTTTGTCCATTTTCTTGTACCCAATTCTGGCTTATTATTTGTTTTATGGCCAGAGAATATTGGAACAACGAAGAATGAACAAATCCGAGTTTTTGACCAAACACTTCTATTATGTTACCCGGAATAGACCAATAACCTGTAGGAACTGTTTAATATATTTTATATTTGACATTGTGTGGAGTACTCTAACTTGTGTTCAGAAAAAATTACTTTACGTAAGTCTGTGTGGGAAGCGGTGTGGTTTCTGTGAAGGGGATGGAATTATTTGAAAGAAAATTATTTTCTCACACGTCTATAATCCAGCAAGTCAGTTGTAGTAACATCCCAAAACATCTGTCACTTAAGTACATCGGATTTCTATAATAATTGTGACTGTGTTTATATGTAAATAATTCCGGATAAAACTTTATTTCTAAAAGGCAGACAGCTTGCAGTATTGATTCAGTATGTTGCTCTGCTATTTTCATTCTCCGAGGTCCATATTTTGAAAGAAGTTTTATTTTTATGACTCACTGTAAGCACTAATTTGGAATTGATTTATTTTAGTTTAGTTGCCGTCCTCTCAGACAAACGTCTCCAGTTTATAAAGGTAATCGGTGTCTTGATGGCGGTAACTGTTGAGTTATTTATAGCTCCACTGCCGACAAAATGTCAGATCCGATTATACTCGACATCCTGACGTTATTGTGAGGCAGCGTGATCTAGAGTTGTTTTTGTCACAGGGATGTACTTTAATCTGTCCGCTAATCAGATTTCTCAGTTTTAAAATAAATATCTAATTATATCAACAAATGTCTCTTGCTTTCTACACTGATCTCTTCTCAAAATATTCTGTTACAATGGTATTGATTTCAATTCTTCAGCTCGTTCATGTTTTAAATTGGATGACGATTTCTTATGAGATCATCTATCACATGTTCCTTTCCCCTCGTCGAATGAAATGTCAGTGATAAAGCGTAAGGCAAAAAGCTTGATGTGTCTTTTTTTTTATATAAAAAGCTTCCATTTTATTGGTGTCAACAAATAGAACTAAGTTCGAAACCGGGAAATAGTTTTCAGGATATACTTTGTTTCTGTTGATGTTTCTAAAGAATACAACCTCATACAATGGTGGAAAGATCGGTTTATGTTATTTATATATATATATGTATATATATATATATATATATATATATATATATATATATATATATATATATAATATATATAAAAGTGTGTGTGATGGGCATCCAGTATAATTTCAATCTACCAGATTATACACTCAAGGAATTAGTTAACCTAGTGTTCTCAGCGGTTCCACCCTTCGGTGGTTATCAAATCTTCTGTCATATATTTATTAAAATGAGTTAACGACAGAATATATAGATTTCATTATTCTCCTATCCTATTATTATCCAATGAATAACAGCACAAAGTAATGAACAAGCTCAACGAATTAATTCGTCGAGGTCTTATGGCTTAATAAAGAAAATCAAGCGAATACATGAACCAAAATTATTATTAGGACATAAAAACCCCTAATCAGCAATTAAAAATTCATAATTCTTATTGATTCATGATATGAAAAACTCATTTACAAGTAGAAAATCTCTGGTCGAATGTGTTCCAGCCATGACCACCTCATGTTATCTATATATATGTATATGTGAGGGTGTGTATACGTCAAACACTAATCGAATGCCGAACCAGTGTGGCAGCCTCTACGTGGTTACTTGTTTTGCTAGAAATAACTTGCTAGAAATACGTACTTAAAAATAAAATAATGGACAGTGATCCTTGAAACCCCAAACGACGCGATGGTGACGGATGGAGCGCTATTTTTTGCTTCGGTACAAACATCAACAACAATTGTGAATGAAATTATGCTAGTCTTATCTTTTTTTTAATATATATATATATATATATATATATATATATATATATATATATATATATATATATCTTAAACGTGATTAATTTGTTGTGACAGTCTCTCAGTGCCAATGAGATGTAAAATGACTTTTTGGCCGAACAGGACAACACAGGTCAATGCATTATCTTCAACACTCATACTTTAATTAATTAATTAATTAGTTGCAATTTCGGAAATCTAATCCATTAGTTATATTGATTTTTTTTTTTTAGATTTTTATCTTAGTTAATTAACGTTGTAATGAAATAGTTTGACATTACATATTTTCAGAAATTAGAATTAGAAATCTTTAATGTTTTAAAATATCATTTATCGATCGATTTATAAAAATAGATCGTTGATATAGATCTCAGTCAGTTTTTCAAAGGTTAAGAGGTCAAAGCAGATGTCATGATTTGGATAGAGTGCTAAACCATCATAAATTTTTGCGTGAAATTATTTCAATATACATACATACAACACACACTGAAGGCGGGTAACCACCCAGAAATTCGGGTCTGTGTGTATCACGTAAGGCTAGAGATGGGAGCGATGACCTCCCTCGCAAATATTAATCGGACACAGACTGTGTGCCGTTGGCCAACTGGAGGAGATGTCTTCCTCGGCCTAAAAACAACACCAGCACCGTCCTCTATAGAATCCCTAAATTTAGTTGGCATATATATATATATATATATATATATATATATATATATATATATATATATATATATATATAGTCGGGCAATGGTGCCCTTTTTGAGGTAAATCAAATCCCAAGTGGTGTCCCCTAGAGAGCTGTTATGAAGCCATTACTGTTCATAATAGCCCTCTTAGACATACTCACGGTCACTCGAACAACCACTGTCACTAGCTATGCTGATGATACAATATCATCACAGTCAATAAATAACCAAGATTATATCACAAGCTTACAGCGGGACCTGAATTTTATATACAAGTGGGCCGAACTAGACAACATGCAGTTTAATGCGGAAAAATTTCCATCACTGCACTATCAACTCAAGAATACAGTACAATCTACATATACAGGCCCCGAAGGCACTACAATCTCAGTCACAGGCAGTGAAAGACTTGGGGATCAATACGTGCAATGACGCATCATTTTATATGCACATTAGCAAAATGGCAGCAAAGTGCAGGATAGATACTGAGGTCCTTCAAGATAAGAGATCCTGTGGAGAACCTTTGCTCTCAACCGCCTGGACTACTGCCCCCATTTCTGGTCACCACATACAGCCAAACTAGCAGCGAAGCTTGAAGCAGTCCAACGCCACTACAAAGATTGAAGCAACTTTACTCTCTGGAACGATAGATATGTAATAATCTACTTCTGGAAAACTCTAGATATATCGTCATTCAGTGTTATGCAAATGCCAGTACTGGTCACCATTGTATTGTACCAAAGGCACCGTCCTCTCCATCTAAATTCAGGACCAAGTTAGCAATTACTAGAACTTTACGATAATTTAAAGTGGCCGAAGACTATTACACAGTACTATATATATATATATATATATATATATATATAGTTTGTATTTAATTTGTAAGATTCTTAATGCCCCTCTCAAGGTTCAATAGTATTATATATATATATATATATATAGATATATATATATATATATATATATATACGCACTAACTTAGGAAATACAATCTTAGTCAAACAAAACATATGTGCACCTCGACTCACCAGGTTGTCGTTGCTATGGCTGTGTTTGTATTAAACACGTTAGAAAAGTAGGCTTCAAATATACCAAATACAAGACCACTCATTATGTAGAGTAGGGATTACATTATTTGTAAAACCCTTAGATTCATCCTGTTTCAACTCAAAATTTCGCGTCAAGGCAAGTTTGTGACTGAGAGTGAACTTCTGGTGTAATGTCGATGCGGATACGTTTCAGATTTAATAAATATTCCTTTAGTTCGGTTATGGAAAACTACACAGTTATTACGTTACTAATCTTTTTCACAACTGAACAGGAGAAAGAATCGATTAATAACACATAGTTGTATTTTTCTCTTGTTCAGTTTTAGATAGTAACATTGCATTTGTGGGAAATGTCGTCCAAATCTATTTATCTATCATATGTGCGTGTGCGACATTTAGAAGAATAGAATTGTCGAAAGTAAATGTGTCGATAAACAAACGAAAGATGCGTTCTCCGATTACGCTGTGGCATCTGTTCGCTTTTTCTCTATTTCAATTTATATTTGTTGTATGTGTAAGTGTGTGTTATAATTCCTGTCCAAATAATGATATTCTGAAATCATTTAATACGTACGTTTCAGATAACTGCGCAATAAAATGGAATTTCAACTTTAATGGACGATGATCCCTACTTAAGACATATCAAAATATGAACGGATTAATAGAATTTATATATGGCCGGACAATCTAAGTCGCATTTATATATTCAAGGTCAAATAAATTTCAACATTGGAGTCTCTTGACTCCTGACTAATTTCAAGCCACACGTTGTCACTAGCTTCTCTTCCACCCCCATTCTCTCAATGAACTCTCCCGTTTTGTATACCAGCTCACCAGTCCTAACTCCATACAAATGGATAACTAGTATTGTGTCGGAAATTCCGATAATGTGCGTCGCTTCTAAGCATAACATCACACACACACACACACACACATGATTCCGGGTTCAGTCCCACTATGTGGCATCTTGGGGAAGTGTCTTGTGCCGACCAAAGCCTCGTGAGTGGATTTGGTAGACGGAAACTGAAAGAAGCCCGTCGTATATGTATACACACACACACATATGTATATACACAGACGCACATATATATACATATATATTCATATATATGTAAGCATATCTGTATATATATGTGTGTGTATGTGTGTGTGTGTGTGCGGTTGGGTGGGTTTGTGTGTTCAATCACATTTCAGCATGTAACCTATTAAGAGGCGAAACTCAGAGTCGCGCTGGTGAGAATCTCGTTGGAATTATATATCTTGCAATACTCTACATCATATATTCAGTATTTTCCCCGCGTTTCTACGCACCGATGCACACCCACATACTTTTCCTATCCAACACTAGAAGCTTCTGCTTAATATAACGAGCAAATCATTGGAACAAGCCAGTATTTATAGCACTCTTAATTGTATTGAAATTAGCGCGTTTTGTGTCATTAATCCCCTCGTGGAACAGAAAAATGGTGATTCTATCATAGTTAAAATGTTGCCGTAATTTTCACTTTTCTTCTTCCTTCTCATAAATCTCCAAGGAAACATGCGGAATGGTGAGAAAACCTTATCGTGATTTTAAATAAATGCATTGCTACGTAGAATAAATCTAATTATCAACTTTAATTTTCTTACATACTTTTATTTATATTTTAAAATTTGATCTATATTCTTCTTTTATTTCTTTTTTTCTTCTTTTTCAAATAACCTAATTCGAATCACTACGAAATGTCAGAATCCAATCAGATGATATTGTTTATTTATTTTATTTTATTTTTATTTCGATGTATGCTTTGACTTTTAAGATTCTCCAGCATTGTAGATTCTGTTTCTGGTTGCTCTATCTCATCCACTATATCGTTTTGTGACATTAACTCTTTGCCTGACCAAAAGCATTTTTATAGGTTTCTTAGCTTTTCTTTCATACCGTTTTAGTAATATAATGCTTTCGTTAGTGTTAAGTCACTCTCATACTCGAAAACAGAGTTATGAATGTCTTCCATCGATGATGCAAAGAAAGATTCCAGGGAAATTTTGTTGAACCCTGAAAAGGGTTAATACAACTAATATTTTGCAACCGTTTAGCCTATGTCAACGATCGTCTCAACAAAACTTGTCGGTGACGATTTCGCCCTTCCTTTTCTTTCTGTATACGAAGCGTATCAGAAGCAATGCCATTGTTATTCTGTTGACAACACCACAAGAATCACATCTGCTAAAGGAAAAGTTAATACGGTTTAACTCTGCGAATATGCGAACTGGGTACTTGCAAATATTGACGTACAAACGATGGGGCTCACCAAATTCTCGTTTCGTTTAGTTGTTATATACCTGAGTCTATATATACATATGTGTATGTGTGCGTGTCTGTGTGCATACACATATACATGGTTCTCATACTGAACCTAGAATACTGACATTTCTACACCAAATACTGTACAAGATTGTGTTTCATGGTTCTATCTTAGGATTCACTAACTGTTTGTTTTGTTTTTTAATAAGTACGGCAAAGTGTTTGCTTCAGTGACAATTGAAGAGGTCTAACAAGACTGAAACATGTACAAATTTGTCACCCATGCTCGGTGAAATCAACACATGATTTCTTTACCACGTATGTCTTTCTGATTAGATCTCTTTCTTAAAGAATTGTCGCTAAATATCTATGAAAGTCAGTCAAAGATTATTCTCCATTTCAACACATTTGAGACAGGAGACCATGCATTGCGATAGTTAGAAACCAATAAGAGAAGCTGTATAAGATTCGATACTTCATTGTTTTTGATAAACTCTACCGCACTATGGCGTATGCTATTGT
>NC_043017.1:14749284-14774284 GCF_006345805.1 Octopus sinensis | reverse complement strand
GCAATATATCCATCTTCTAACAGAAACAATTTTGTATCTATCCATTTCTATAAATTATAAATGGCTTTCTAGATAAATTCCTTGGTTAGATGGATTACGAAGGTACAGAGCGGGCAGAATGGTTAGCGCGTCGGGCACGAAGCTTATCATCATTTCTTCCTGTTTTATGTTCTGAGTTCAAGTTCTGCCGTGGACGCCTTTGCCTTTCAACCTTCGGGACCGAAAAAATAGTACCAGGGAAGTTCTAAGGTTGATCTGATCGATTCTCCTCCTCCAAAATGTCAGGCCTTGGGCCTATCGTAGAAAGGATTAATATCATATAGGCAGCGATCTGGCAGAATCTTTAGCATGCTGGGCAAAATGTTTAGCGGCGAATAGCCCATCTTTGCGTTCAAATTCCATCAAGGTCGACTTTGCCCTTCATCTTTTTAGGATTGATAAAATAAGTACTAGTTTAGCACTGGGGTTGATATAATCGAAACTGATGGCTTTGTGCCAAAATTTGTAACCATTATTAACATTTTTTACTCAGGTTTTGTTGGAACTCCTGGAGTCTCGCATGCGTAGCGGGCTTGCTACCTGCAGTCTGCCGTTTCATACCATCTGTTCTTTTGAACTGTCTAATACTTTCCTGATTATTTTGCCCGTGCCAAGAAAGCAAACCTTTCGTAACAGCTTTACTGGGCACTCTATACCGATTTCCTTTATATTCCCTTTGATGCCTTCTGATACTGATCCCTAACATCTGACAATAATTTGAAGTCTTCACCTTCATTTTCCTTAGTCTGTCTATTTCATATTTAATAGGATTGTATATGTCCTTTTTTTGCCTTCCTCCTTGGTTATTCGTGTGTCAATGGGTCACGCAACATCAATTATAGACAACTTGTGTTCACCTTGTCTACTACCACTAAATCTGGATTCTTATGCTCTAGGACCTGATCTGTTTTGCAGGTTTCCGACTCTGCCACTCTCTGCGGTTTATGCTCACAGCACGTCTTGCCTCGATCTAGACCCCATTTTTCACTCAGTTTCCAATGTAGCACTTTCGCTGCCTCAGCTTATGGCTCTGGACAAGTCTAGTCATTCATTCACGAAATGGGCCAGTTTCGTTCACTCTATTAGATTCAGCACAATGGTGACACTTGCTCATTCTTGAGGTTCACCGTCCAGGTTGTGTCCAGTTTGTGGCCAAAACTTTGTCCTCTGCTGCCAGTATGGTGTCCTCAGTTTCTTTTTTCAGCCTTCCTTTCTTCGGCCGGTCCCACCTATTTTTTCCAGCAACTTCGGTTGTGGCTACATGGAATTGATTGTGCTGTCCCTTATCACGTGGTGCTTTTTCATGTCCTTTTTGTACTTCTTGTTTTGTTTTTAGCTTTTTTCTCTGCTTTCAATATTCCTTCATTCCTGACACTAGCAAGGTTTCCTTACTTTGGCACAAGTGTCTCAGTAAGATCCCAAGTTCCTTACCTACGCAGTCTTCCTCGCTTATCTGTTTCCTTCCTCAATTTGTCCTCTTCCTGTATAAGCGATCAGTATCTGCACGTGAATGATGGGATCCATGCATTGTTAAATTTCTTGTCTTCCTCTTCAACTCCATTCGCTCCTCTTCTGCTCACGTCAGAATCCCAGTGACATACCGAACCACTGCGACAGTGCAAAATGTTTTGCCATAATTGTTTCTGATATTCAACTTTGGAACCAATATTTTTCTCAATGGCCGCAGGTACTCTTTATTTCCTTTCATAACATTATGCTTAATTCCAACTGCCTCAAGTATTCCCAGGTATTAATATCTGGATTGAGGTCCAATTGCCTTCATCATTTCACCACTTGGCAACCATATGCCTTCTGTCCTGACAAGCTTTCCTCGTCTCATCGCCGTCATAACACATTTTGAAAGTCAAAACACCATCTTGATATCATCTGAGAAAATCTGCACAGACCGGATTACGCTGTCCAGTTCTGCCTCTCTTTTGTAAGTCATCCATGAATAGCAGATAGTTACGATTTCCATTATCACTTTCCAGGTCACACCCCACTTTTGTGTTCTGCAGTATTTCAATGAAGGCGATAATTCCCAGCACAAATATTGGTGGAGAGATACTGTCCACCTGGAAGATTCCTCTCCTTATATTCGCTTCTCTTAATACTAGATTCTCTGCCAATCAATTCAGTTCTCCAACATTTCTTTCTATTCCATATAAGACATCTCTTATTTTCTGCTACTCCATACAATTCCACAGTTTTTGTTATCCAAGTGCATGGTATCATATCTTATGCCTTACGACGATCCATCCATGCCATACCCAGATTTGTATGTCTTCTCTTGCAGTTTGTGACGATTACTTTTTCAATTAACATCTGAATTTTCATTCTGCGGCTTCTCTTTCTGTTCAATATATAGCAGTCAACTTTTTTACTACTACTACTACTACTACTACTACTACTACTACTACTACTACTACTACTTATAATAACCATAATAAGAATAATAAGAATAAGAATAATAATTATTATTATTATTATCATTATTGAGTGAGAGAGCAGTGCATGCGCCATCATTGGGGTACAAATATACGAAGCCCAGTATATCCATCATGACTACCCGTCTGATAAGGGTACACCAGGCACATGCATCACAACCATATGTGCGTGACATTGTGATCTCATATTAAGATAAACAGCGCATGACCTTGCAAGTGGGACCCAGTTAGAATTTTCTTCTGATCGAGTAACACATCCCGCTCAAAAGGTCCCTGTTTAAGGAAGTTGAACGAAACATCCATGTTTCCAGAGGTGAATTATTCAAACCCCAAAGAATCCTTCTCGACACATGGCTATGATGCTCCCCAACTACTTCTGCTCATGATCAGAGATGCACATATCGTCAGCCACTAAAGGACATGCTCAACTGGTTACGGTCAAACAACTGACAAGCAAATCTGTGGGATTGAGCAGAATATTTGCTGTAGCCCATTCTTTATACTATACTATTATTATTATCATTATTATTATTATATGCTTGAAAAGGTAAAACCACTTTTGAATCTCTTCAATCGATGACCTGTTAAATTTCCCTATAAAACGCCATAAACACAAAGGTGGCAGTAGTTCTTAACCAATCAAACCAATGAGATAACAAACAGATTGCAATCAATGAATGATATGTTAGTTTCTAACCAACGAGATGACAGATTCCAACATGGAAGTCCCGATATAGAAACACAGATAAAACTTTCAGGACTTCTCATCTCGTTTTCTACATTTTTAGGTTCATAAATTCTGCTCATCAATCGTCTGATTTGCATTTGTAGGCTGAACGGCGTGGGTTTGCTTATTGGTTGTGGGTTATTGAAGCAATAAGTGTATTGAAGAGGAGGAGTAGCATGGCTGATGAGGAAAAAGGAAAGGATGAAGGGTGAGATGATGGGTGAGATGAATGTGATAAGGATAAGGATTATAATTATCATTTTGATAATTATGCTTTTGAGAAGGATGAAAATTAGTATTGTAATTATGGTAATGTTAATGATGATGATGGTGATGATGGTGGTGGTGGTGACGATGAAGATGATGGCAGTAGTGGTGATGGTGACGATGAAGATAATAATGGTGATGATGATAATGATAGTGATGAGGATGGTAGATGAGGTGGTGGTGATGGGATAACAATGATGATATTAATAGTAGCGGTAGTGATGTGGTCTGCATCACCATCCACATAAAAACGGATATTTTCATAAAGATAATGAGAAACTGTGAAAAAGTGTTGGCTTAATGGAATAACAATATCTAGATTGAGAAGATAACGCTGGAGAAATACTCTGCGAATACATACACATATTTACGTATGTATACGTAGGTTGATAGATAGTATATACAAAACCATATGTATTTCTTTACACATGCATATATATATATATATATATATATATATATATATTATATATATATACGCACACATATGCGTTTGTATGTATATATTGTCTACATCGAATAAGAGAAAATGTACTCAATACAGTGGAGAGAAAGATTATTTTTATTTTGGCTTCCTCCAAATAAACGATTACAGATACATATATACATATATACATATACATACATATATATATATATATATATATATATACATAGATACACACACGTACAGTAGAATGGTGGTGTGAGATCTGAATGTGTTTTCATATAGATCGTAGGTTTTTTTTTTCTTACAGGTATTTACAACAGAACAGGTAAATAGTATTTAGCTATTTCGTTCGGTTCCCATCTTTTCTCTCTTTCCCTGCGGCAACATGTCAATACTTAAGAAAACGGAACTTACCTCGGCTCACACGCACAATATCCCTTTCCCTAATGCAAAGGCTTTCACTCTCTTCGAGTTTCATTTGTTCCCCCCTCTCTCTCTGTCTCTCTCTTTCTCTCTCTCTCTATCAGTACATATATTTGTGTGTATGTTGTTGTATGTGCTGTTGTCAGTGTTGCTGCTGCTGTAGCTTGCAGCAAGTTTAAACTAGGACAAATATCTCAAGTCGATTGTAATCTCCTGCTAGAAAACCATTACTTACCATTCTACATTGGTTCCTTGGACTTGTTTATTTTACATTTAGACCCATTGTTTACATCCACAGTGTTCTGAGCACCCATGCAAACACACATGCACACTTATACACACACTCACGTACACATATACCTGTGAGTGTGTATATATATATATATATCCATTTGTCTACCTGTCTGTCACTCTATCTATCCTTTTATCGGTCTGTCTATACATCCATCTATCTATCTTTATACATACATGTATGTATGCATGTATTTGATTATTTTTAATTTTCGGGAAGTTATAACAGCGGCTCAAATGGCGAGAGTTTAGTCCAAGGCGCATGTGAAAGTGACGTACCAAACACGAAACATTCGCCCTTCCAGTCACTGTTGCAACATTCTGCTAATTTTGAATTAGAAAAAAACTTGTATGTTATATTTCTCTTGTTCATTCCACTGAACTTAGGCATACATACATACATACATACATACGTACATACATACATACATACATACATACATACATACATACATACATACATACATACATACATACATACATACATACATACATACATACATTCATACATACATACATTCATACATACATACATACATACATACATATATACATACATACATACATACACACATACATACATATATACATACATACAATACATACTGTCCTGAAATAACCTTAGAAAACCCCTCTGCTATGGAATACATTGATAAACACCAACTCAAAGAATATTGGTGAAATATTCCCATCAAAACTTCTGTCAAATGTTAACATAACAGGCCGAATATTGTTGTTTGGGACAGAAGGGCAAAGGTATGCACAATCATAGAGGCCAGCTGCCCTGCAGATATAAACATCTCTTCTGCTTCGAAACCTCCAGCGTCTATATCCAGACTTTGAATTCATATTCGTACCAATAATAATTAGAGCCTAGGTTTTGTTAGTAAATACTTAAAGAACAATCTGGATAAACTGGGATTCTCAGAAAGAGAAATTGGCCAGCTGATTCGTACATTACAAGTGCAGTCTGTGAGTGGAACGGTAAAAATATGCAAGCCTTTTCTCAAGTTCCAAATGTGAATTTGTCTGAGTTAAATACATCCCAAACATGGAGCCTTGTATCTTTGTTGGAAACCGGCTCCCTCCTCAGTGGAAGATTTATAATAATTAAAAAATAGAAGAGACACATACATACATACATACATACATACATACATACATACATACATACATACATACATACATACATACATACATACGTACGTACGTACATATATACATGCATACATACATATATACATACATACAAAAGTAAAAGACAATCTTTGAAGGATTTATTCCTAAAAACATCGATTGAGGCACATCCCCCATCTAGTATTTTGTAGACGTGGTCCCTTGTGCAGTTTTCCATGATTTAACCCATTTAGTACTGTCTGCGTACTGTCTGCACAGATAAAACTGAATTGGATGGATTCTATTTATAATTGGGATGCCTGGCTTGCGTATACACGCGCGCGCGCATGCACACACACCACTTTCTCTTATCAATGTTACCACAATGCTGCCTCGGTGAAACCCGCTAACTCTATCCTAATTATAAGAAACACCAACAATATTTGGAATAACTTTTCCATCAGATAAAACAGAAGCAATTTGGAACCCAGTCTGGCCATTTGTAGTTCTAACATTTGTTCAAGTCTTAGATTGCTTTTCTGATATCAGTTTGGTTATAGGAAAAAATAGCCAACCGAACACAGATGTATTCCCGAAGGGCTTTTGAACGTAAGTTAAACAACGTTTCATTTAAAATAAGGTAATCAATGCAACCCTGATTCAAGGTTCCCAAACTTATTCTTCACTAGCAGTCGGATTATTAGACTTTCTCTTGCTTCATCGATTAGACCGCCGCCATCATTCTGGGATATCGCCTGAAAGTCTTTTCGTCGAAATAATCGACCTCAGGACATTTTTAAAACCCCGGTACTTATTTTTATAGAGCGCCTTTGCTGAACCGTTAAGTTACGGAGATGTAAACACACCAACTCCGGTTGTCAAGCGGTAGTGAGGGATAAATACACACATACACAGGCACACACATATACGACGGGATTCTTTTCAGTTTCCGTCTACTATATCCACTGTTAAAACTTTTGTAGGCTTTTGATCAAGGTTCCATGCAGTGGGACCGAACCCAGTACCATATGGTTGAGAAGCAAACTTCTTACCACATAGCCACGCCAGCCTAGTTGTACATAAGCAGACTAAAACTGTTTTGAGCAGTAATATTTCATGGAATCGTTGGTTATGGCTGCTTAGAAAGTAACCGTTGGCTTCAAGTCTGTTATTTACTCTCAGCGATATGATAAGTCGATTCATCCGACCCGCTCGCTGGGCATGCATGACCTCTTTACGAATGGAGATAAGAATCTAATTCCATGTCCGTAAAGAAAGCATCTTTCGTGGCTATGTAAATGCACACAGGCAGCGGGGCAACTGTAAAAGACAAACCACGACGTGGCCTACTGCGATGCCTTCTGCGAACGAGAAGCGTAAAGAGTCGGCCAGTTTATTATCTTCTTTAATAAAGAGGTTATGTGCTTCCGGCAGGCGGGTCTGGTGAGGTGTCTCTTTGGCTAAGAACAGTTAATGACATGAAACCAATGGTAATTTTCTGGCCAGTCACAACAAGCAACTGCTATAAATATATATATTTCCCTGACATCATCAGCAAATTAAAAACTGTCATATTATTTTACTTTGTTTTTATGTACAACGATATTTCTAAGATGTTTCTGGTTGTATGGAACGGAGGGCAAGTTTCTTTTATCAATCATAATACATAATAATGTCCATTTACTCGAAAATTTGTCTAGCTAAGATGAAACTTGTATTTATTTTCTTTGCAAGGGAACATCCGTGACATTGCATAATTCGGCTCGGTTCTGTTCAATTGTCCGTAATATTGTTATTTATCTAAAAGTTAACATTTCAGTTATAAACGAAAGAACTATTTTATTAAATATTTCAATAAATCGAGTTAAATCTACTTCCGGAAATATTATCAGTTTGATTTCCGAAAGCATAGACGAAGCATTTTAAAATGCACGTGCCGAGACATGCGCAAAGAGACTTCTCTTGGCAACTCACGTGAAGCAATAAAATCTGTTTATCCGTTTGCTAATAAAATGAAATCAGATTATATCCTAAACATATTTCGCTGTATGTACATTAATTTGTTCAATATGGTGGATAAATTGCCTGCAGGCCTTGAAGCTGAACCAATTCATCCCTCCTTTATCAATTGAAACATCAATCATTGATGTTTAAACGTTGTTGCTTGCTTGACAAGAGATTTGCTGTCGATAAAATTCTGCCCTTCGCTACAATTATTTGAGGATGATTTGACAAAATACACATCGCGAACTCACAGACTTTTCACAGATGACATGTTCACATGTTTTCATCTATCTTTTGCTAAAACTTTCAGACCCACCGACTGGATATAACTTCGGAACTGAAACCCTGTTTGTTGCATAATTTAATGAATTTTTCGAGTCTATTTTGGTGAAGGGTGGAACAGTTGATTCTTTCAAACAATAAAATCAATACATTTAACTGACAGTTTATTTTATTGACCACAGCAGGATGAAAGGCAAAGTTGACTGGATTTGAAATAAGAACATGAAGAACCGGAATAAAACAGCAAACTATTTTGCCTGAAGTTCTAACGATTTAGCCAAACCATTGCAGTTAATACATAAAATATAAACCGAACTTCGTTTAAACTAATTTATTTAGCCTCACTGTGAATAAGATAGTGGGTTCTCCTTCTATGTCGACGATGAGCATTTAGTTATAAGATGAGCTGAATCCCCCATCTTTTTTAAATGGAAGTGATTGAACACTCCACAGAAACGTGAACACATAATGTAATTCTATGAACGAAAGGGGCCAGGCTGGACCATTGAGTTACAGCTACAATTCTCAGGGAGAAACAGATCCACAAATAGGAGAAAGTAGAAATAAAACTGCTTCAATGGATTAGACTTTTATATGGGCCGAAAGAAGAAGACAACATAGGACTCAGCGTCATTTGAACAACTAACAGAGAATCTGAACTAATACCGTCCACCAATACATCATCTTTCATATGAATATGGCATCCATACATTAGAATTGAAGCGTTGGGGCCTGATATCAATTATTTGCATCTCGGTTAAATGCTAGTTGTAAATCGTTGAAAGCCATTAATCAATCTCAACCTTCTGAAAACACACACACACATATACACACACACACACACATATATATATATATATATATATATATATATATATAGATATATGTATGTATATATATACATATACATAATAATAATATATATATAATATATATATATATATATATATATATATATATATAAATGAAAGAATGGGCCGAACGAAAATGTTAACAAAATTCCTTTACTCTCGACATATGTTCTAAGACAACATGTTTTCATTCCAAACTGACGCGAATTTGCTACCCAGGTTTCGGTTAAACGAATTTTCCATGCTGACGATAAACATAGGATAATTCATTCACCTATTTATATATATATATATATATATATATATTATATATATATTATATATATATATATTTTATATATATATAGATATATTATATATATATTATATATATATATATATATATATATATATATATATATATAATAATATATATATATATATAATAATAATATATATATATATATATAATAATATATAATATATATATATATAATAATATATATATAATATAATAATAATTATATATATATAATATATATATATATATATATATATATATAATAATATATACATATATATATATAATATAGTATTTAATCATATCAAAGAGAAAGGGAATTTAATTAAAATAAAAAACATTCAATTAAAATTTACATTCCAGTGGTCTAACGCGTAAAAGATTTTAGTCAAAAGACTATATATTTAGTCAAAAAGACTAAAAAGACACTATATATATAGTGTGTATTTAAACACGTAGAGAATCCACTTATAGGGATTCTACGTGCTAGAAAGAACAGCTAAGTTCTATTACCACAAAAAATTCGGGATAAAATTCGGCAGGAATAAATTTGGAAATGAAAAACATGTACCATATAGTACCCTGGACCAATTGGTTTCTAATCACCTTTTAGCGAGTCACGGAGAACTCACAAGGTTTGATTTTCTTCAGCAGGCCCAACCTAGTGTTAAACATATCCACACGAGACAATCAAGGCTACCTGTCTCGTGTTTTGTCTTTTTAATTAAATTTTTTACGCATTAGACCACTGGAAATGTAAATTTTAATTGAATGTTTTTAATTTTAATTAAATTCCATTTCCCTTTGATATGATTAAATACTGTAAGTTTTTGGATAATTTTTGGTTAATAAGTTGGCGGTTTTTATCGTAGCCAACGAAGGACTGCGTCTGCGCAGTAAATTTGAAAAGTTAGTTCGTATAAACACGAGACAAGTAGCCTTGATTGTCTCGTGTGGATATGTTTAACACTAGGTTGGACCTGCTGAAGAAAATCAAACCTTGTGAGTTCTCCATGACTCGCTAAAAGGTGATTAGAAACCAATTGCTCCAGGAAACTAGATGGTAAATGTTTTTCATTTCCAAATTTATTCCTGTCGAATTTTATCCCGAATTTTTGTGGTCATAGAACTTAGCTGTTCTTTCTAGCACGTAGAATCCCTATAAGGGGATTCTCTACGTGTTTAAATACACATATATCGTATGGACACACATATATACTATATATATATATATATATTATATATATATATATATATACACACACATATTTTACACATATAGATATAAATGCATATATATAATATATATATATATATATACACATATGAATAGCAATAATAATTGTAATAATAGTATCAAAAATAAAAATAATAATAATATCAATAATATTAATAGAAATAATTATAATGATAAAAATAGGGATAATATAAATAAAAATAATACCAAAAATGATGATAGCAATAATATCTATAGCAGTAATAACTTTGATATAAATACAAATAATAATAACAGCAATATCAATAATGTAGATAATAGAGGTATTGTTATGTTAGATGTGAATGGATCAATGAATAGTAACCCCACTTTGGATAACAATATTACCTATAATAATGAAAATAATATTTATAATAATTTGAATAACAGCAATGTGAGAGAACTGTCCTTAAATTATTCCAAATCTGGAAATTATCCCCCCAGTTGCAATTGTAGGATTAGATCAAATTGTCCGGCATCAGGTCGTTGTTCAGTCCAAAATGTAATCTATAAATGAATAATAATAACTACTAATAGTAACTTTTTTTACATCGGTTGTTCTATTAATTTTAAACAGAGAATTAACAATCATCTTTCCTCTTTCCGATTAGATCATAAGGCAGGTTGCACTACACTATCTGGCAAAATTTGGGAACTCAAAACTAATAATATTAAATATAACCTAAAATGGGAAATAGTTAGAAGGGCAATACCTTACAGAAATAATAGAGTAGGCTGTCAACTCTGTTCTATGGAGACCTACGAGATTTTAAAGTGTAGAAAAAATAAAAATCTACTAAATAATCGTCTAGAGTTAGGTTTTTCTTGCATTCATTCAAAAATCAGAACTATAAAATATTTCAAATGGAAATTTGAAGGTTTTCCTATTGTTTTCTAACTGTATCTTTTTAATATAATAATAAATAGAAAATATACTATGCCAACTTTTAATTGATTTTATAGTCAACTAAATTAACCTTACTTAAATCATAGAATTGCTCATTTTCCCAATTCTATTCTAAATTTAACATGTAAAACTATTCCCCCAGTTATAATCTGACTTTCACTATCAATTTGAATAGGTACTGTTCCCCTACCATTTGCTATTGGTTTTAATTGACCTCTAGATAGTGACCTAGATTCTTTCTCACCATATAAAAATAAAAGTTAAAATAAAAATTAAAATTAAAATTAATAGCCTTCTATTCTAGTGTTAACCTTGATTTTCTTACTGTATCTTTCTCTGTCGATAAACTAAGACCCTCTTATTTCTTTCCTTATATCTCCCTTTCTCTTAACTTCTACTATAAATTCTGATGGCTTTCATTTGAAAGCAAGGTTTGGTCAACCTTACGGTCTCTTAAGAATTTAATGTTCCTCCCACACTGACCTAAATGTTCTGTCACCATAGAAATAGACTGACCCTTCTTTCTAGTGTCAATCTGTCTTTGTCCTTTTACATCCCCAAATTTTTTCCCCTTCTGTTCTTTTCTCCAGCTAATCTGCTTCCTTAACCTACTATACTACCATTCCTATCACTAAAGAAATTTTTTCTTGCAACAGTTAGATGTGAACTTAATCTTGGTCTGACTGGCATCTGACTGGACAGAGCGGCACCATACAGGCATGGAGCACACAAGAATAATTTCAAATGCAATCTTTGCCTGTTAGAAAAACTCTATATTTTATTCAAAGACAATAATTCTTTGAATCAAAGAAGTGAGCTGATAAACTTATGCAGGCACGCCGCCAAATTTAAAATATCAAACATAAATATACCATATGGATAGAGTATATATTTTGTCTTTTTGTATTTTTGATTTTGAAAATTTGATTTTGATTCTTGGACTAGTATGTAAACGCAACGATGGATTTGTTTCGCGCTATGCAGATTCCATTCCGTATAGCAAAGTCTATGCATATTTTGTTTATTTTGTTTATATTGCTACATATTTCTTAGGAAAAACCTTCGGCTTAGTTTATTTCATGTATTATATGAGATGGCAGGCTTACTTTGATTTTTAATTTATAGATGATCCGAAAATATGGGGTTATGTTAATTTATAGTACTTCCGATAATCAATTATATACACTCACCATTTTTTTAAAAGCAATGTTGTCAAAAATTAGAATTTTGATGTAAATATGTGTATAGCCACGAATATGTATTTGTAAGCATACGTCTCTGTGTATGTGTAAGTGAGCGTATGTTTGTGCTTAAGCACACACATACACGACTGTATGTGTGTGTATCCACTTGAACTTGTCTGTTTGTGTACTTATTTCTCTATATATGTGTCAATATACGAGGTTACACAGCTTGTATACATAATTTTTCTTATTTCATTTTTCCCCACCCCTCCTTTTTTCTTTTTTTCCTTCCCCCTTTTTCTTTTTTCTCTCTCTTCCTTTCTTTCGTTTTTTCCTCTAACTATACGATACATGTATAGAGTCATAAAACTTTACGCCCCCCTCACTTACTCATGTCTTAAGCTTTGCTTCGTAAATACGAACGATACTTAACCATCCATGATTTTAGCTTGCGTGCGAACTAGATTGCGTATACATATGTATACATGCATTTGTGTGTATATTTTAGCTTTATATTTATACGTCTGTATATGTATGGGGTTCGCACGCATCTATTCTGTGTTCGTTGATATATATGTATACTTTAATATGAATATGTATTGCTGTGTTATATTTTTAATGCATATTTTTAATGCATTTCAATTTCCATGTATTAATTATATTTCCTTCATTAAGGTCAATATGTATTTTATTCAATGTAAGGTTTTTCCTCGAATTTTATAATTTTTATAATTTATATTATATATATATATATATATATATTATATATATATATATATATATATATATATATATATATATATAATATATATATATATTTGAGCTCATCTTTGTTTATCGCTCGAAAATTGACCGTTATTTCTAAAGGGCCAATCAAACAAGTCCATTTTTTAAAGGTTTAGCGTTTGTAATAGTCTGGATAGAATTGACATATCGGTTCCATTCTAGCAAAAACTGTCCGATGAACGGCAACGGGAAACTCAGAGTAACAGGTTTTGTTGAATTTTCTGCTGCTTTAAATAAAGCATATTACTCTACCACTGGTATTTGAGTACTCTCTTTACCACCTTGTTTCACATTTATGTGTTTACTCCGGTATATATATATATATATACACACATAAAATTCAGTGAGTATTGAAATGAAAGTACCTCTCATGGAGATGATGCATAAAGAGCACAATATATATAAGCCCATAAGAGATATTATCTCAGGACAAGTTCGACAGTAAGTGGCCTATCAAAGGTATCCATACATTATCGCGCACGCGCACACACACGCACACACGCAAAGAAACTTAATGGAATGTATTTTTATCATTCATAATACATTTTCAGTAAACTAAAGTTAAACACAATATGCATATTTGTGATACTCTGTGTCGGTTTTATATATTTTCTCATGTTGTTCTATGTTCATACATACATACATACATACATTACATATATATATATATATATATATATTATATATAAGGGCTTAGTAAAATAAATTACTTTGCCACATACTGAACTCATTAGAAATAGCAGCTAAAGAAATTTCTTCAGCTATTTCCAATACTTAAAGAAGATCTCTCTCAGATAGATCTTCTTTAAGTATTGGAAATAGCTGAAGAAATTTCTTTAGCTGCTATTTCTAATGAGTTCAGTATGTGGCAAAGTAATTTATTTTACTAAGCCCTTATATATAATGTAATATTTTGAATTCGCCTATAATGGTCCTTTACATACTGAATACTTGGTGAAATTGATTAATAATTAATTAATTTTACCCTCAATTGTTGAAATATATATATATATATATATATATATATATAATATATATATATTATATATAATATATATATATATATATATATATATACATGTGTGTGTGTGTCTTGTATTTATCTTATTGTTATTTTTGAGGAACCAATATGTCTGAATCAGTCTTATTCCATAATGTTCATACGTAATGTAATTTTTTACTGTTTGTTTCTAATTTTAGGTGAGTTTCTGCTTCTGTGACATAGCTTCAAGTTGACTGAGAAATTTTACAACGAACGGTATTGTAAAGTAACATTTTTATACACAGTGTGTTTGTCGACGTTTTAATACACATTACAGTTAAAACATTGTGTCTTTCAGTTTATGGATTAATGGGAAATATTCTCTGTAATTGTGTTACGGAACGCAGTCTTCAATCGCTACCCGCCCATGTAACTTTATTGTAAGCCATCAGCTGGAATTTATATAGAGGTCTAGGCATACATGTGTGTTTATATGGTGTTTCTACATATGTGTATGTGTGTGTTTAATTTCTTAAATAGTTTGATCTGAACAGGTCAGTGAAACACATTTTATGCTAGTCTAATTTAATTTTCTCAACACAGAACAAGATAAATTATGTACGCCCGAGATCTCTCAAAGTAGGTCACAAGTAATTTTTTTGTAAGACCGATTTCATTGTAATGGAATCGTGTTAGTGTTGTCACTTTGAGAATCTGTTTATTCAGATTCCAGAGACACTATTGCAGGAAGGTGAAGTAGAAAAACACTGTTCTACTTACCAGTTTTTAAAATACATCGGGGTGAGAATTAATTTGAGAGTTGTTTGCCCTTAAATATTATAACTTGAGTCACCCTGTATGGTCAAGCGTTTAAGAATTTGGACTTCGGGTTCAGTTCCTGGGCCTGGAGGTGCGTCGTGTCCTTCAGCCAAGCACATCATTTCACATTCATCCAGGTTATTCAGCTGACAGTGTTATACCAGTTAAATTCTGGTGTCGTTAATTCTGCCACATCTATCACACATCAGCTGAGTCAAGAGAGAGAAGAGCGACTTCACAGGTGATCTAAAATATCGATAATGTGAAAGCGCGTGGCCGAGTGGTTAGGGTATTGTACTCACATTTGCAAGGTCGTAGTTTCGACTCCTGGACCGGGAAGGTGAGTTGCGTTCTTGAACAAAACATTTCGTTTCGTGCTGTTCTGGTTCACCCAGCTGTATGCCAATAACCGGTATCTCGTTCGGAGATAATGTTATAATCTCAATGGCCAAGTATACACTATGGCAAGACAAGAGAGCAACCGGTCGTACGAGTCATAGGACGTCATACAGTATCGCCCAGGGGTTTGTGAAGATTGGTAATCGACAGCATGGTACAAACGACCAGACTTTACCCACTTGCGAGTGACCACGGCTGGACTAAACCAGTTTGTGTATCCGGTTCAGAATAGAAGATTTTCTTATTAGCTTATCAACAGCAACAACCCAAACACTGACAATATTGCTACAAGCGATGGCCAAGCTGTGTTGAGACAACCATATTCTATGACCTGCCTCCGCCGATATTTCAGTGAAGCAAGGCAGCAAATTTCTCTTTTAAGTCCTCGATTTTACCCTGAAATTAGAAAATTTTCTAACCTTTATCTGATATTATGGGGTCCTACAGTTAATCCACTCGCAGGTTAAAACCAATCATCGGACTCTACCTGAATACTTATAATGGAGTGGTTGTTGTAACCCTTCAGGCCATGTATGTTTCTGTGCCCCAGCTTGGTCGCAGTCCTAAAGCTGAATTCAACGATTGTTGCTGTTATTAATAGGCCCCAGGTCAGTCCTAATTGAACGGATCAATGATCCTAGCCATGAACATACCGTTTCTTTTGCGTTAGGGAGTGTTCAACACAGAAAAAATCTCGCTTTCAAAGGGATTTTGCAGGTGTTTGCATTATTCTCCCATGTGTCAGACATCGACGAAAGATTAGAGTTGTGTATATAGGTGTGTCTGTGCATAATACGACACACTGAAACAATAGGGTGCCCCAGTATGGTCACAATCTAAGGACTAAAATCAGTAACAGACTAAAGTTGTAATCTATAAAAGCTCTAACATTTTGTGTTTTTAACGTGATCACTTTGATCGAATTTTCATCAATACTAGCGAACTTTCTCTTATTGTCTCAATATCATCATCAATTTGTAAATTCTATACACCCCTCCCACCGCTCCCATTACTTCAGATCAACCTGATCCAAATTGATCGATATCAAATGTCTTTGTTTCAGAAAACATTTAGAATTTATTACTGACAAAATGGGAAAGCTTCATTAGTGGTGAATCAATCTTGTAAAGCTTAATTAATTACCTATCTCAAACGACCAGTAATTAATACTAATTAATACTAAAATTCTGATGCTTTACGTTTATATTTCCTTTAACGGCAAATTCTTCCTTAAATAAAAAAATTATCGATTTTTTCTCGCAATTTCCTAGGGTTTTGTTTTGACTCAGTATTACGAAACTTATTCTAAGATTTTGGAGTGAATTTCACTTCGGTAGAGACCAATGTTTCCTAATAGGAGCGTGAAAACGAGAAAAAGAGATTATTTTTCATTTCATGCCTGCTTTAAATGTGTTCAAACAATTTAATGCAAGACCTCCGTTCTGGATTCTGGCATTAACTACTGAGGCAATTGATTGAATCTGATAATTTGGACAGAGTTCAAACATTAATTAATCGATCAAAATTCACTTAGTTTACAATAAAAATATCGAGCGCTGACTGACAATTCCACTGTGCAGTCGTCACATGCAAATAAACGAATTCGGCCATGAAATGGTTAAAATGTTCGATAAATGATTAAAAGCGTTGAGTGAACCTGACGTGTGAGTGTTTGCCTTCGTGCCAACACATGTTACCTCGAATCGCTAATTACGGTGTTTCTGTCGTGATGTTTACCTATCACGCAGGAAGCCTGTATAAACTACAGCTGTGTGGCTGCAGTTCTCACAACAAAATAAATCAATTTGATCAAACTGATATCCATACCACTTTAAACATTCTGATAACCACATTATTTTATTGAAGGTATTTTAAAAAGTTCTTTAGATCTGTTGTTAAAGTGTCTAAGTTAAAAGAAAGCTCTACAATAAACTAATAAATCTAAAGAGTTTGTATCAGAAACGTAACATATCTTCTTAGAGAAATGTGAGCAGTTGCATTTATTTCTTCAACTAGCGGGAGCTTTAGGTAGTTCCCTCTCTCGCGCCCAACCCTATTGCTAACCCAGACCTATTTCTCTGTGGTAACAAATTGGTTTAAGTCTCTCGTCTGTGACCATACTGGGGCTGCACCTTCGAGGCTTTAACTTATCAGGTCAACCCTACTAAGTATCACAGCTAGGTACCTTGAAAATGCCACCAGAGCTACACCAGTTATCACACACACCACACACACACACACACACACACATACATACACACATACGCACAAACGTTTCTTTGCCAAATAATTTTACATTAACATTCTATATGTAAAGAAATTTCAGAATCCTTCCAACAAGGAAACGATAGTATTAATTATAGCTCCGTCTCAGATAGTCTACACCTCGTAATATAGTGCTACCATAGCTGCCTCTCACATAATAATTACCCTGTAATACAGGGAAACCGAAGCTCCCTCTTATATATTCAGTGCTTCGTAATAAAGGGCTGCTACAATCTCCTTGTATCTAGTACTACAAGGTTGTTCTCATAGCTTCCTTTCACATATCTGTATCTAAATTTTAAAATTACCAATTTGGTCGATTGAAGGTAATAAAATATGGCTCCTGTCCCAAGGATTTATAGACTTAGAAGACTTTCATATGTAAAATGCTTAAAGCTCTATACATCTTCTCGTCCCTATTAAACTCGTTTCAGACTATGCATCGCTGGTAACGCCTAACCAGCCCGGAACTGGTCGTCATTCTTTACTTCTAAACATCAGGCTCGCTTCCCACTGCATGTTCACATTCTATTTTTAATCATTCCTAAAATATTCATCGCTTAGTGGTCCTTTCTCCTTTTCTTGCCGGTAACAAATCATTAAATTGAAAATTTCCTCTCTTCACGAGTAATTATCAATTTGAATTAACTTTTGCTTAACCTTTGACTTTTAACGTTATTTTTAGTGATATTTTACTTTAGCGTTTTCAGAGAATCGGTGTATTTGTCATTGTATATTCCTACAAGTGAACTATAACGTCGTTGGGTTTCAGGTTTCAGATAGATGAGGGACAAATCCGGGTTTTCAATTCTATGCATAAAAAATATCTCAAGGGATAGCATTCCTAAAGCACCACTTCTTGGCTTCGTAGCCGCTATAAATCTGTGAAATATGCACACATATACACACATAAATACGTATACACACACACGCACACACACGATGATTTTTTCCTTGTTGTTACCGTCTAATTTCTCAATTCAGGCTACAACTAAAGACACTTACCCTTGCTGCTCCCCGCCAGGACCGAATCGAGACTAAACGATTGCATTTCACACTTCTCGGTCCACATGTTATCCCTGCAATCCATTCCATAAAAATGTTCAATATTCAAAGATATTTGATTTAGATTTCTCGCGAAGTATTGCGTTCTTTATCCGAATAGCAAGTTTTACTTTTATTACTAAGTCAAAGAAGGAAAAGCTACACCTGTGATCCCTTTTATAGGTAAGACAAAGGGGAAAGTAACCCTCACTTCGGAGACCTGGTCTAAGCGCTTGCAACTGTGTATAGTTTGCTAAATGCACGCCAGAGACGGCGATGTTGTTAATTCTATATACTCGAGATAAAAGTACTGTTCCTTACCCCCAACCTGATTGGACTCCACCAGGTTTCCCACTCACTGAAGTTCATTCTCATGGCTTAGGTTAATCTGAAGTTGTGCTTGAAAACACTTGATCAGTTGCTGTGCACCGAGATCGAACTCGAGAACAGGTGGTTAACAAGGAATTTCTTAACACAACCATGTTTTCACCCTTCTCTCTTATAATTAGACTGCAGCCGTCGCTGGCAATTAAGGACGATTTGGCGTCAATAGCCAGTAACTATCGTACTTCCTCTAAAGGTTGCGGGTCATCTTATCAACCCTTTAAACTTTGATTGCATGAACGAGAAAAAGAGTGCTGCGCTTGTAATGGGAAACTACTTTATAACGAAGAGAAAAATGCTTGAAAAGTAGTCTTTGTGGAATTTGAACTCAAAGCACAGAGACCCACAACTGATACCACAATACAGTCAATCTGATGCTCTACCCACTTTATTATGTTATGTTTTAATGAGGTATTTTTTTAGTTCTGCATGTTTAAAAGATTGTCAGTACTTGATCAAGTGGTGTTCATTGCTACTTCACATTATCTGCGAGCACATTAAATATAAATAGCATAAAGCAGAGGATATGGATTATTTTAACAGCGAGCTACAGAAATTGATAATCAAAACACTCAAGCAAAAGAACTGTCTTCTAATAAAATATTCTAAATCTTCTAAAATATTTGATTAATTTATTTACCAATTAAAAAAAAAAAAAAATTCTCTCCTGAAATAGTAATTTATCACACATGGAGCGAATATAATTAAAATTTAATTTTGTTACTTCATAAAATGAATATTATTCATCGTTTATATTTGAAATAAAAGTATATTTTAGAAAAAAAAAGTCGAAAATAAATTAATATAAACAAACAAATATATACATAAAATCACTGAGTCATTTTTCGCACCTTCTTGAAAATGATTCCACCTTTAAAAAAGGAAAGAAATAAAATACAAATTTACATTTGAAATACGGAAATATTTCATCAAATAAGTGGTATAAAATCTGAAATGTATGGAATATGGTTCTAAAGAATGGTATGAATAGGAACTAGAGATTGTGGAAGCCAACTGATCTGAGTGCAAGACGTGATGTGGTGTTTGCACAGCTGATTGACGTTAATTTCGTAGCTGAAGATTTCATTCTGATGAAGTCTTGACGTTTCTCTCCAACTTTCGGAACTGCTTAGTGTCATCGGCTCTAATTGCGATTCGATTTCAGCAGAAAATTAAATAGTTTCGAAAATTTCGAAGAATATGCTTTGTTACTAATGTAATTTGATGTAATTAAATAATCGAGTTACCAGAACTAGAGCCAAATGATACTAAGTCTATCGAGGTTTCAACTCCAAGAAATTGAAGCTAGATTTAATAATAATAATTATAATAATAATAATAATAATAATAATAATAATAACAATGGTTACAAATTTGCCACAAGGGCAGCAATTTTGAGGGAGGGGATATGCCGATTACATCGACCCCAGTGTTTCACTGGCACTTATTTTATCGACTTCGAAAGGGTGAAAGGCAAAGTCGACGTCGGCGGAATTTGAACTTAGAACGTAACGGCAGACGAAATGCCATTAAACATTTCGTCTGGCGTACTAACGATTCTGACAGCTTGCCTCCTCAATAATAATAATCCTTTCTACTATAGGCACAAGGCTTGGATTTTGGGGGGGAGGGAACTAGTCCATTACATTTATCGACCCCGAAAGGATGAAAGGCAAAGTCGACCTCGACGGTATTTGAACTCAGAACGTAGCGACAGGCGAAATACCACTAAGTATTTCGTCCGGCGTGCTAACGGTTCTGCCAGCTCGCCGCCTTAATAATAATAATGATAATAATAATAATAATAATTATTATTATTATTATTATTATTATTATTATTATTATTATTATTATTATAACCAGCAACAGCAGCAGCTTATTGTACAATGCTCGAGCGCTCTAGCATTCGTTGAAAAGGGTGAAAAGAGGTGACAGAGAGCAGCTATAATTACACATTGCAAAGTGTGTTAATAGTTTAGCTACAAATAATAATAATAATTCTCCTCCCCCTCCTTCTTCTTCTTCTTCTGATATATATGATAATCCACCCACCGAAACAGATGTTGTATTATCCCCAACCCATGCAAATCTATTCTAAATCCAACCTTACATCTAACTTGATACCACAGTACGTACCTTTTACATAAAACCCCTTTCCTTACATAAAACTCTTTCCAAATTAAACGCTTAAACATACACCTTGGCTCTCTTCCCTATGATCCGTCCTATCCTTACTTTATAACCAACTCTTCACTATGCCATTTGCAACAGTCTTATGTCTTTCCACAAATTCCTGACCATATTAAATTTAAGAATTCTCCATTAGTAGTTCGTATACTTGTTAATAAAGTAACTTTATTATTATACTTGATACAGCTTTTCTTTCCATTCCATACTGCGATAGGAGCTGAAGGAAATAATTCACATCGATTAATATTTGCAATGAATAATGCCCCATACGACGGTTTTAACACAGCCTAGAATACAGAGAAGTTAGCATATAGGTCTTGTTTTGTGTGTGTGTGTGTGTGTGTGTGTGTGTGTGTAAATAGATAGACAGATCGATTGATATGGTCATTGTTTTGTGTAGCAACACAATATCCTCAGGACAAACCTACCTTAGAAGTTTGTAGAGCTTTCTTCCTACTAAAAATTTAAGTAAGAGGAAATAATCCCTTTATAACACAGACGCATATTTCTTATGAGCCATATTGGAATTTTATTAGGAAGAAATTTTATCGAACGAAATTTGTTTGTTCTCCCGCCAGTAACAGTCAATCTGGAGACATTTGTTAGTGCTCCCACCATTTGTGGGCAATTTCAGAATATTTCTCTTGTAGAGTTTATTTCTTTAAACTATAAGAATAATTTTACCACTGTTAGAATATTCTGGTATCTTGTAAGAATTTCCTAAATTCTAGAGAAACAGTTTTTGTCAATATATATTCTTTGTTGCATTATAATATTTTGCTTTCATATTGCATTCTCTTTCTCTTCTAATTTATTTTAATTTCTCTATCTACCTACCTACCTACCTGTCTATCTGTCTACCTACCTGCCTGTCTGTCTGTCCGTCTACGTATCGATTTATCAATCTATCGGTTTCTCTCAGATTGCACTTTAGAGATCGGTAGACATTTAACCAAATATATATTATTTAAAATATTTTGTAAATAATCTGATTTTAAGCATTCAAGTTTCAATTCCATCCACTTCCATCGAACTAAACACAAAAATTTGTATCGATATGTCTTTTATAAAATTCTTAAACACACTCTCTATGAATATTTGACAGAACATTAACTAACGATTTCAGGCTAAAATACAAACCCATTTGTCCATGAAAGAGCATTTGTACCTTGTTTTCTGGGTAGCTGGTAGTTAAATGGAAGAAAGATGAGACGAGAGCAAATGTATGTGGGAAATAAGAGCCAATATTTTAATTTGCCCACCAAAGTGTCTCTAAAGATACTGAATAATCGATAGTGGAACGTTATATCTCATGTTCTCAAGAATAACTTGAATTCATTAAAACTATATAAATTATTCACTCGGGCGCATTTATAAAATGTATTAATACAATGAACACGTTTTAGAATGTTATAGTTAAAAACGCCGTTTGGCAATTCCTGATTTCAAACCGAAATTAAATTTTTCATTCATAATATTTTGGTTGAACCAATTCTACAACCGACTTTCTTTCAGTTTTGATGGAAAGGAATATGTTTTATTATCAATTGTCCAAACGGAAATACAACCACAGTTAACATTCTGTATAAGAGTAGAAAGATTTGTAGATATGTCTATATAATCATATGTATGTATACATGTATGTATGTACACACACACACGCACACGCACACACACACACACACATATATATATATATATATATACATACATACATACATATGTATATATGTATATATACACACATATATACATGCATCCATATATATACATATATCTCCAAATAATTTGTGCAAGCACCGTTATGACAGTCGTGCAAAGAAATAATATTTCACCTATTTCGTAAGGTTTTATCCTTTGTAGACAATCGTGTATGTCTATACACATATACACTTGCATGCATACATACGCATACATACATACATACATATATATACTCTTTACACTTTACTCTTTTACTTGTTTCAGTCATTTGACTGCGGCCATGCTGGAGCACCGCCTTTAGTCGAGCAAATCGACCCCGGGACTTAATCTTTGTAAGCCCAGTACTTATTCTATCAGTCTCTTTTGCCGAACCGCTAAGTGACGGGGACGTAAACACACCAGCATCGGTTGTCAAGCAATGCTAGGGGGACAAACACAGACACACATACATATATATATATACATATATACGACAGGCTTCTTTCAGTTTCCGTCTACCAAATCCACTCACAAGGCATTGGTCGGCCCGGGGCTATAGCAGAAGACACTTGCCCAAGATGCCACGCAGTGGGACTGAACCCGGAACCATGTGGTTGCTTAGCAAGCTACATACCACACAGCCACTCCTGCGCCTATATATGTACGTATATACATATATATGTATAAACATACATGTATGCATGTATGCACACGCACGCACAAGCACATGTATGTGTGTGTGTTCATGTGTGTGTACAATACATAGAGAGAGGGAGATGTGTGTGTGTGTGTGTGTGTGTGTTCGCATGCCCGTTTTGTGTAGAAAGCGAATACTCCCTTGATGCCATAGTTTAATTAATCTGCTACCGTTGTTTATTTGCACTGTTGCTTACTCCGAGTTTCTCGATGATGTCCATCCATTTCTACAATCATTAGAACGGTGGCACAAAAGCGTCTTGTTCTCGGAGTAAGGAACTGTGATTATGTGATCTTCATACTTTCCATCCACAAAGTAGATTTAACTCGTCACTTGGTCTAACCCTCCCCTGACCCTTGGATAACCTTAGGGAGCAGAGGGGTCACTGTGTTACAAGCATTCAAGCCTGGTCCCTGCTTTGAAGAAATCTTCCTTGTCCCTTCCCCCTCCCCCTCCACTAGTCTCAGAAGCCCTGTTGGGGTCCTTGTACTCCTTCCACTTCACTAATAATAAAACTCTCTTTACCCAATCAATAACCCCTTCTACTCTAGGCACACGGCCTGAAATTTTGGAGCGAGTACAAGTCGATTACATCGACCCCAGTACACCGCTGGTACTAAATTTATTGACCCCCAAAAGGATTAAAGTCAAAGTTGACCTCAGCGGAATTTGAACTCAGAACATAAAGACGGACGAAATGCCGTGAAGCATTTTGCACGGCGCGCTGATGATTCTGCCAGCTCACCGCCTTCTTTTACTGAATCAGTAATAACTGTCTTTATGATAACTCGCTCTGCTAAAGATAGCAGCCAAATCTACTTTTTAATCGTAACCTACGATCGAAAAACGGAGGGCATGTTTGGTAATGCAGTTCCGGGATGGCCACAGATAAAATTCCTTTGGTCACGGATTTTGTTGATCACGGTTGACCTAGGGTTATGCAACAAGGCTGTACACATTAGATAATACACACCTAGATCCACAATGTCTTGAAAATGTCCATTGATGGACAACCGTTGGTCAGAAGTCTGTTCCGTTAGAGTTGATCTGAGTCTAAACAGCAATAAGAACAACGTCAACCCTTGTCTAACTACACGAGATCCAGCTTTATAAGTGAAAGTCGGTCGCTAATTTTGATTGTCACCATTTTTAATACTACAATCACGCTATAATATTCAGCTATTTTTTGTACCTTTTTTTATATTTTATCACCATAATAAAACTCAATGAAACGAAATTCATGTCACT
>NC_043017.1:14721784-14744284 GCF_006345805.1 Octopus sinensis | reverse complement strand
TATGACCTCGGTGCTATTCGAACCCAAAACGTAAAGAGCCGGAAGAAATACCGCTAAGCATTTTGTCCAAATCGCTAACGATTCTACCAATTTGTCACCTACAGACACGACCAACAGACAGATCTATCCCGCACATGACAGCAGCTGTTCAACATAACCCCACGAGTTAGCGATGGCCGGACGCTGAACGAGGGCGTGCATCATACGGTTTTGCCACTCTGCGTGCACCTCGGACAAGTCCGTCTGACAGAACATCCATACCTGTAGAGTTTATCTCAAATCTGTAGCACACCCCTCGGTAGCACTGCTAGGCCAAGGACATCTGAAAATCATCCATGATAGTTCCCGGCCGGAAAGTCCTCCGGAACAGACGAGCCAGTTCGATCTCGTCGGCGCCCCAAGAACGTCGTCGCACTTCCCCACCACTAATTCTCTATAAATTTGCACAAGGCCTGACATTTTAGGGAAGCAGGATAGTTTATCACATGGATCCCAGTACTTGACTGGTACTTAATTTATTGACCCCAAAAGGATGAAAGGCAAAGTCGACCTCGGCGGAATTTGAACTCAGAACGTTTGCCGTTAATCACTTAGTCCGGCGTGCTAACGATTCTGCCACATCACCGCCTTAATAATAATAATAATCCTTACTATAGACACAAGGCCGGAAATTTTGTGGGGTGTTGGGACTAGTTGATTACATCAGCCCCCAATACTCAACAAGTAGACTTCATCGACCTCGAAAGAATGAAAGGCAAAGACGATACCGGGAGAATTTGAACTCAGAATATAAAGAGCAGCAGTAAAGTCACGTCTTTTTTTGCGACGCTCTAACAATTCGGCCAATTCACTGCACTTGGAAAGATCTTGATAATGGTATGAAATTTTGGTAGAAGGTCAGTAATTCTGAGGAGTGGGGAGGTTAGTTGAAATCATGAATCCAGTATTATTATTGGCGGAATCGTTAGCACACCGGACAAAACGATTAGCGGTATTTCGACTGCTTTTACGTTCTGAGTTCAAATTCCGCAGAGATTCATTTTGCCTTTCATCCTTTCTGGGTCGATGTAATAAGCACCAGTCAAGTAGTGGGGTTGTTGTAATTAAGTAGCCTCCCTCCTCCGAATTTGCAGGCCTTGAGCTAAAATTTGAAATTTTTAATAGTAGTAGTACAGTTTTTGTTGTTATAGTGATAGCACTGCCGTGTGACAGATACGAGCTTAAACTCGGGAACCAGATACGAGTCCCGATGATGCAACTTACAATGTACAGTAAAGATTAAAATGTTTAGAGATGAGAGAACAAGGATTCGGTGAAGAAGCAAGAAATTATAGTCGACTCATTAAATCGAGGGTGAAATCTAATGCAAACATTCAACGGTTTATTATTAACAAAACTTTAAACTTGGAAAGAAACGTGTATTTCTGCCAGATTCAGTTTCTCTCGTTGACATTCAGTGGAGGAACAGTTGAAAAAATTCATGCCTTATGAAATCGGATTGATGGAAACTGCATTGAAACTCATCAGCCGGTTTGTACCCAAAATTCGAACTCTGCAGCATTGTCACACTCTGTGCTACGCTGACCCTATCGGAAGCTTACGTTAAAGGCACAACTGTTTGTGGAATACTAAATCACTTAATTCAGGAGTAGGTAATTCAGATAATCAAACAACTTAATTCTCGTCGTCATACGACGGAAATCCATGACTATTTCTGTAGTATCAGATTCCTACTGGTGTAGTAAATGACTTGACGGACACCGTGCCTTGAAACCAAACGATTCCATCGCGAAACAGACAGTCGCCAATCATACACATTTCGTTGTTTTTCTTAAAGGTACTCTCTACTATAATATATTTCTTCAGTTCTATTCTCGAAAGCATTTCCCGGTTAAAGCTTTTACAAAATTATATTTTCTATGGTTGCTCCTGCAGAACGAGTTTAATTTTTTTTAAACAATTGCATTGATGTGGATTGGTTTTCCTTCTCTCTCAGCACCATCACCACCACCACCAACAACATCGACTAGACCACTGAAAACACTGACCGCAACAAGGAGTTGAAGTCGGAATCTTTAAAAGAATGTTTGTGACTTAATCAGAGGGGGGAATGGCAACGTCATTGACCTTTTTTGGCTGGGGGGTGGGTGTCTTTAAGACTGGTAGGAGGAGGAAGGAGATTTATTCTTAGATTCAAATTCTGGCCTGGAACCTTACAGCAGAGTGAGTTACATTAAGGCCATCCAAAGACCAGACGATGAATTAATTCTTCTAACCAAGCCGCAGGGATGCTACACGGTTTCCGTCTGCCAAATTTCACAGTAGGGCATTATACAATCAAAATTATGAGATACATTAAAAAAATTTTAAATCAAATTAAAACCACAAACCTAACTTTAAAAAATCGTATAACTATTAACGATCTATATATCTCTTTGGCTAAGTAAAATCTTACAAATAAACGTAGAGTTAAAATCTAATAATTATATAATTATATACATAACTTCAACAGCTAAATCATTACATAACAATCAGTATTTATATAGTATACAAAATAATACAATAAGACTTATTAAAATATTTAAAATTTTAAGATTTTAAAATCTTAAAAAGAAATAGGTTACTTAGCTTTCTAAGGCTTTGTGATGTATATATATATATATATATATAATATATATATATATATAATATATATATATATATATATATATATACAATAGAAGGCAGGTATAATTAAATATTTTGTATCACATACAAATATTTGTTATGAGATAGATTCTAGGTCTCCAAGACTGTCCGCTGCTTCCTTATTGGGTTATAATATAGATTAGAACTCAGCGGGAAAAGGGCCATAGGTGAATACCAAAAGATGGTTTCTCCGACGCTTTAGCACTTCTGTCAAGGCATTATATTGAATCGTGAGAGAAAATCAGACAATCCCGAACCAATTGCTATCAATATTGGTTTGGAATCAATATTGAGTGGAATTCAGTTCTTTAATTAGTGACATATGCGGTTCCTCCAAGATAGTGTGTATGATTGTTTTTATCAGTTTTGTTTGGTAGAAGGGACGCTAACTGTACCCTTTAGAAGCCCTTCAAGACAGTGGGGGATGGGTGCTTGATGTATCCTCTCAACCATTTACAAACTGACTGCGGCAGCAAAATATGAACGACAAAATTTGATGTTTGTCTTCATTACATTTTATGTAGAATTTGTATCAATAAGTCTTAATTGATCAGTTTTAATTAAGGGGGTCTTAATTAAAATATCTTAATTGAAAGGTTTTATATGAATGGCCTTAATTAACAGGGAATAGTCTAGGTAGTTGTTCAGAACATATCAATGTGTACTTAAGTTATCGATCACAGGAACAGGGCAGTAAGAAATCAATATGAAATAGAAAATATCGATCATTTACCATGTGTGTAATGTATGTGTGCGTTTGTGTATATGTGTAGTGTATGTGTGTATGCAGGAACTTTGCGACTTATTTTTGACCAAGAAAAATACAATAATTCTTGGTGTGTCGGTGATATGAACTAGCAGTCACACATTTTGATTTGCAGATTATGGTGATTCAATAACACCAATGCCGACTCACTGTGAGCAGAACCAGCAGCAGTGTGACGCCGACCATCTTATTTATATGGCGAGGTACAAAGTTAGAGCCTAATATTTTTTAGAGAAAGTGATGTCACCGAAACTGTCTCTATTAACATGAAAATTGCTTTATCGACAGTGGTCTGACGACGAGGATTGAACCATCCTTATTGTGGATGGAACACATCTTAATAGTACCACCATAGAAGCCAAAATAAGATCACGGATGTACTAAAGTAAACAACGAATTCTTCCCGAAATACGCTATTATAAAGGAAAGGCACGTTCTTGCATTTCTCAGAGCAGTTTTCATTGATAGCTCCCTTTCCAAAAGAATTTACTTCAGTTCTACACAGAGCCGATCTCAACGGTTCTCAGTTAACCACTTCATATGACAGCAACAAACAGTTGTTGCGGGCCGATTTACTGGTCATGATTTGGTACACCTACCTTATTCTACAGACTAGCACTGCAGTCGTTGGAGACAGAAGAGGAGTTTCATAGCAGTTACAACACAGTTTCAGTCAAGTTTCCCAATTCAAACCATTTTCGTGTCGTTGCGTGGACTAAACGAAATTCAACGAGTCACGTGGACATGGGACAATGAATGGATGCGTAACTTGAAGCCAAAAGTCATTTTTCAACTTATTTACCATAGAGTTACACACCTAGAACCTCCTTTGTATCAATATAATATCTGTTTCGAACAAAACTCCTCAGCTGGTCCCAATATAAGGCATGTGCTTAACTAAACAACCGCCAAAAGCAGTAACTCATTCCTGCAACTTCTGTAAAAATTAACGTCCATTTTCACCATTCTCACATAACAAAATTATCTACTGGAAGTGTGTAGCATTCGAAATGAATTTCTATTCATAAACATCTGTAATACGTTGCTGAAATCAATATTGAAACCTGTCATGTATTGCTTAATAATTCAAATCTTAATTCACAACCTTCCTGCTAACATATAAACTGCAATTTATATTATTTTTAATTACTTCCAAACCATGTTCTATATAAATCTAAATATATATCCCCCCCACTCATACACCGGACAAAATCTACTCTAAATGCGTAAAAGCTAGATGGTACATTATAGCAAAGTTGTTGAGTTGAATAAGCTTGGATGCTGTGAGTATTCGAAGAAGCTGAGGGATTTAAGGGATTGCCGCTTAATCTGAGAGAAAAAAGTAAGACAGTATATCATGAGATTAGGGATCTGAAGCTTAGGGAAGAGCTGCCCTCTATCTCTGACAAAGAGAGAATTTCACTTTTTTAAATTCAGTATCCAATATACTTTTCCATATTACAAAATTATCGAACCTCAGGAACATTTTTATATAATCATTGCCGACGTAGACCACCTCCGGTTTACTCAATTTCTGTATTATTTTTTAGAGATAAAATAGCAATTTTAGTGGTGGATGTGCTTTTAGCTAAATTGACATTTTATTTATGAGGCTTCGCGTGAATTGTCTGTATTTCACAGCAAGTGACTTATTACAAGTTACAAACTTACGATTGTATTATTTTATATAAAATAGTTGATATATATATATATATATAATATATATATATATATATATATATATATATATGAGCAATTATATAGTGACATGGCTATAGTATTATATCTACGTATGTATAAGTGTATATATTTTTTATATATTAGACTAGGTATATAGTAATACAATTATATTGTTCTGTATAACATACAGTGATGTAAATTTAGTAGTTATCAACGCCATCTATTAACATATACTTAAATAGATATATACAAATTTGAGTTTGAGAAGATGCTTTGTGATATTTCTTCCCTCGCTTTGTAATAACAGTGAGATATATTCAAACTTGTCCGTATCTAGTGACCAGCTAAGCCTAGTAAATTTGTTTGTCTGCAGCCGACAATATCGTGTCTTATAAAAACAATAGCTGAAGTCAGGCGAAAGGGAAGCCCCATGACGGTCTCCCATGGAAACTCCATATCACACGCAACAATAATAGATTACAAATAGTTTTCCTGTTCATTCCTACCAACAGAAAAGCTACCTCTTTCGATCTTATGGTAGTATAATACCATGGTGTGGAGTTTGTAGTTGTGGGCTTAGAATAATGCAGAATTCAACAGGGAATGCAACAAATGATTTAAGATATTTGCTAACAGTGAGAAATCCTTAATGAGTTTGTAAAAAACGTGCAATGCGATCGAGGGAAAATGTGCTTCATTTAACAAACGCTTGTTTAATCAGAAAAATATTTAATTTGAAAAATGCCTGTTTAATCAGAGACAAGTATCTGTTTTGGGGTTATAGTTGTTAACTGATTGGTAGCTGTTAAATTAGAACCATGCCTGTTCTAATTATGGAGAGGGGTGACCAAATGCAGGTATGTGAAAAAGTTCTTTATAAGGATATCAAAAGTAATGAATTGTATACAATTTGTCTTTTATTTCCGACATCCAGTCAAATATGGGCCTCTTCAGATTTTGTTGGTGGAATAATTCAATAATAATTAAGTTAACATAGAGCAATATTCAGACATAGAGAGTTCAAATTTAAAATTCCAAGTTCTCAGTCAAGTCAAAGTTTATATAAATGTTTTCAACTGTAAAGCCTATGTTTTACATAAACCATGCAGAGTCAACAGAACAATGTCGCAGAAAGTGTTATAGAAAATATGCAGATATAAGTTTGCACTTGTAAAGCCAAAATGTCAACAAACAGATAATTGAAAGCAGTAAATACCGATGTGAAAAACGAACGTGTTTGGAAACTCGTAGAAATAAGCATCACCAAAATATTCTTAATTTTCCTTAATCTGGGTTCTAAGTTCAGATAAGATTGTATTCACTATATTTTAATAATACACATTGATTGTTAACTGTTGCTGTTATTTTTTCTTCTTTTTTTTTGCATTTAGCTCTAGGTCGCTAATAATTGAGTAGATTCATGATCAACAGCGTTCCAACCATGACTTCCATTCTATTGTGAGAATCTTGGAGTAAATACTCTCCATTGTGTTGTTACTTTCTGAGAATGTTGTGTTTGATTTGAGGGAAGTTTGGCTACTATTTCAATCAGTTGTTTGGTTGTAGGTCACCGCTGATCCAGCAAACAGGATCAAAGACACTTCAGCCATGACCCCCCCCCTGTCTCCTTTTTCCATTGTAAAGAAAATACAAACTCACATTACCCAAAATGCCGTTTTGTGAGTCATTGAGGTGTGCTTGGAGGGAGATACGGCTGCTATTTCTAGCGGGTCAAATTATCATGTTGTGTAATAATTGAAAATTCTGAGGCATTGTCCGACGCTCTAATCATTCTGCCAGTGTGTTCAAATCCTTCTAACATCAAGTTTATTTTCATTCCTCCAGGGATCGATAATATAAAGAACCAATCGAGCTGTGGGGTTTATCTAATCCCCTCTGCTTCTTTTCCTTCCCCTGAAATGAATAGATTCGTGTTTATATAAGAATTTAATAAGGAATGAAGGAATTGTGTGTGTGTGTGTATGTGTGTGTGTTTTGCTCCGAAGCAGGAGTCCAAGACAGCAATTATTTCCGATCAAAATGTGTTTGTTTTATAAACTGAAATAGCTTCGAATGGATGTTAGACGACAAATATTGAGGAATGATGGATTAAATATCTTCCAGTATTTATTATCGTATTTCTGCGTTCAGAGTTTCAAATGAAGGCCTGATTGATGGTGTGGACTTTCATCCTTCCATGGAATACAAAATAATTACACATAATTGATACTAACCTAAGATTTATTCCATTAATGTTGTCTTTACTTCTCTACCAACGTTGACTCTACTCTCGGCTCCGTAACCTACAAACTTCAATCTTTTTTCTCTCCTTGTCTCCTTTCTAGTTTGATTTACATCTTGCTACTTCACATTCTATGTAAATTACAGAGTGAATGTTACAAGCTTTAGACATAATAGGCATACTTGCCAATACTTAGTGTAAACTGTACATTTTTATGACTAAGCCCGGTTTCAGTGAGTCTGAGATAATAATCGATCAAACTGCTTAGAACATAGTCAATAGTAACATGTGGCGTTATTATAAAAGCTCTCTGCACTCCTAGACACTGGAAAGTACTTTTACTATCACTTTACATTATTGGCATTAGTCAGAAATAAATTCAGGTTACTCCTACAGTTGATTTTACGCCACAGTACACGTTGAATTACAGATGGTCCAAAAGATATAATACAGGAAATGTACGTTTCTCTTTAAATATATAAGATCTGCACTTTTTTATTGCAGAAAACGGTGTAAAATAATGAAGTTGATTATATGATTCCTGTTCCCTGGTCATTTATTAATATTGGCTTCAAGTTTAGGCACAAGGCCAGTAATTTTAGATGTGCGATAAGTCGATTACATCAAACTCTGTGTTCAACTAGAACTTATTTTATCGAATCGAAAGGATAAAAGGCAAAGTCAACCTCGCTGGAATTAGAAAGCACAACGTAGAGACGGACAAAATGCCGCTACGCATTTTGACCGGCATGCAAACGCCCCGCCTTAAATTCATTAATTAATATTGCGCCCTGGACTCTGTAGAAGCCTTGTAGTTGGGGTATCGTTCTTGTACACTTAATCTTTCTCCTGGTTTGACACCGCTTTCAGACCTCTGAATACCCTTAGCGGAATCCAGTCTGTTGTATGTATTAGATTTAGGTTTCCAGTCTGATGCTTCCTGCAACTGAGTCCCTTAAAACTACAATAGCTGCTACTGTTCCTCCTTGTCTCAGTAAACCATAAAAAAGTCACATGTCCATAAACCGGATGAATAAACTGTAGCCTCCACAACATCTTACTACTTCCCTAATTTCTTCTGTAACATTAACTAGTAGTAGTAGATTAGCTAAGGCGTTCCAAGCATGACAGTCTTGCTTTATTTATCAGTGTATCGCTGCACACAAGGATCGAAGAACTTCATAGTCCAATGACCTTTCCTTCTTTTCTGTAAAAGCCTTACATTGTGAATTATGGCAGATTTGACTATTATTTCTAGCAAGTTGAGCAGCCGTGTAGAAGTCCTTTTCCAAGATGCCAGCAGATGTTCTAGATATTTATTAAAGCATATTTTATGTCGTAGTAAGAAATTTCTTTATCTTGTAATGTAAAACTTCGAGATATCTGTTTCAACTCAGTGAAACGTTATCCTCTACCCCAGACGTATATCATTGCATCTGTTGATCTTAAAAACTGTACTTAAATATATGTAAGATAGTGAGTAGAGAGTAAAATTTATTGTGCTTTTGTTCCAACTCTCTATACTCTGAGATCAAATCGTGCCGTGATCAAAATTCAGAGTGTCAATTCAGGTTGGAGAATTGCAAGAGTCGTCTTGGTTCAATGTTAATAAACTGAACAGATATATTCAACATATCACACAAGCCTTTAGTTGCGATATCAATTCTGTTTCATCGCTCGGTCAGAAAAGTAAGGGCTGTGCCCGTGTCCCTCTACAGTGACTTCGAAGGGGAGGGAAGAACGTTGCATAAACTAGTAACCTAGTCTAAATGTCTGCCACAAACGGGACTCTACTAAATTTGGGGATATTAGAGATCGATCCGATCACCTCTAAACATACACTGTTGCTCCATCGGGTTTTCAGAAGGTTTCTCTGTCAGAAACTTCACTCAGAAGACTTTGGTTCATGGAAGGGTAACGTAAAAGATCCTTGCCCAAGGTGTCAATCTATGGGATTAAACCCAAAATCATAAAAATTCAAAACAAACGTGTTAACTTGGTAGTCGTGCCTACACTTATCTTAGAGCTGGCTTAATAGGAAACTGTTATAAAGGTTATTCACCATTCTTCACTGACATCAAGCTACTCAGATATATTCCAATAATAGACCATTCCTTGTAGCAATGACTACTTCATAATTAATTTTTTTCTCTTTTCCTGAAACAATTGACAAAATATATTTTACATTCCATCTTCAAACAATTCTTGTAATATTCCTTGCTTGTTTTTGTTTTGTTTCAATATTTCTTCTTTATGTTGCTGCACTCGCTCTACAACTTTTCTTTTTCTTTCCTGCATTGTTTTTGATATATGACTAAAGGAATCGTTTTCCGCAATATTTTTATCGAATAAGAATTTTGATTTTGTCGAGTGCTTTTCTTCATTGGATTGCTTCTCCAAGTTTGTAAGACTTTTATTGCTGGAGATGGTGGCGAAGGCGAGCAGTTATTTGTTAAGAATATCGGAAATTTAATACGACGAGATTATTGTACAACAAAGTCGCCTGAAACGAAGCTGGATGCAAGAAAACCGTTGCAACAAAAGTATCGAGTAACATTTTCCCTTCTTTTTGTCGGTGAAATTAAATAACAAATATTTTTTTAAACTTTGGGGAAATATCTGCTTTAGTGGTTGTTTTCATTATAACAAGATATGAATCATCCTCGATGTTGCATAATATCAGGATAAAGGATTATCTGCTGATAGAAAATAGAAAACTTAGCGAAGGATTTAAGACCCATAGCAATTATTCGAGATCATTCTGAAAGAAAATATAAAATCTGTTTCCATATTCTGTGTCTGGACTGGGTCCGCAAATGTACTCAGTTCGATTCCGCCTCCAATAATCCACGAATCATCAAATACCATAATTTAAAACTGTGTGAGGAACATTGGTTGGGGTTAAATTCTACCTTTAGCACTTTTACGGGATTGGTCAACGCGAACCTATGTCAAAAATTAATTCGCTTTAGTTGCCATACGGGGAGATCGAACTCGGAACCATATGATTACAAAGTGAACTTCGTAACTACACAGCTATGTCTAGTAGTTTATCGGCCTCTGACGAATGAAATGCAAAGTTGACCCTCGGTGAACTCAGAATGCAAAGGACTATAACAAAATATCGCAAGAATTTTGTCTGAATCACTTCAGATCCTCCACCGACTTAACTAGGCGGGTCCTGACAATAAGCACTAACAATCATTGCTGTGTTCTCTTTAATTACACAATATCCCCGATACCTACTGAAATTAAGTAAATTTACAAAATTTCCAGTTACATAATTTTAACGCTTTGAGTTTGAGAAATATTTTCTTGTATTGCTCAAACTTTAGAGGAGTTATTCCTACCCTGGTGACTTAGATTGCAATGTAATTCTAAAAGAATAAACACAAATTTCTTTGTTTCTTTACGACAAAATCTATTTCATAGAATGTATAGGGTGGTCCGAAAGTCTTGTCACTCTCTACCGAAAAGTAATAAGAACAATAGAGGAACAATATAATAATATCAAACATATTTGACTGGTTTTACTATGTTCCCTTTCATTGACGCTAACTCTGTCACACATCGTGAAGGTCTGTATGAGCACCATCATTTTCGTGGCACAAAATGATGCGGCGCCATGCCCTCTGCGATATTTTACGATGCTGTGCTTTGGTGATTGTCGCAATGGCTACCGAAAACAGCGTCCTTCAACAATTGGATATTCTGGTACATGTGTTTGATATTATTATAGTGTTCCTCGGTAGGGGTTGACAAGACTTTACGACCACCCTATAGAATGTGCTTGAATACTGGGTGGGGAACGGATGGAAATTGACGATTTTGAAATGTTCTTCAAACATCTTTTTAACATTGTTTCATTATGTTAAAGACGTCGATGTCCTTTCATAGTTGAAATTGTTTAAAGTGTAACTTTCGAGTATATGTCATGACAGAGAAAAATAAAATAGATATTATAAAATTAACAGTGGAAAAGGACCACCACATAACATTTACATTCAACATAAACTAAGGAATATTTTCGCCCCAAAAATATCAAATGTTAAATTTCACCATTTGTTTCTAAATAGACACACAAGATTATTAATTTTCCAAAATGTTGACGATGGTAAACACACGGAAATACAATCCAAGAGAAATAAAATGTAGTTGATTTCAAAAAAATCTGCTGTCGAAAATCGAAACCCAATACTTCTGTTCACTTCCCGTAGGCGTTTGCCCTGGCCTGCAGCATGGCATTAAGCTACGACATGGCATTATTATTGAATGCTTTTTACGTTGAAATTTTCTGTCTCTGCTTGCAGCCAGACTTTCATCTCAAGAGAGTTTTATGAGACCAACTGACACCAACCAGAGATTATTGTATTACATAAACTCGTTAATTATCCATCAACTGATAAACCTGACCAGATTAATGGTTGTTTAACATAGGAAACTGGTGGTTAATTTTTGCTTAGAAACACCATTTCGTTGAGATAATATATCCAATAAATTGACGATCTCGCTCTCATCTCAGCCATTCTTTCAGCCAAACACGGAAGACATCTCTTTTCCGGATGTCTTGATCGATCATCGCCACACTTATATTTGATCTGGTCTTCAAGACGATGTCACGTTGACATGAATTCATCTATCTAAGGTTTGGCGGTGCCGCCATAGCATTATATTTCAAGCTTCTTCTTGAGCCTGTTGATCACGGTGCCCTACTGAGTGCAAACCGTTTTTCAGTTAATTTCTGTAAACCTTCATGATGTTCTACATTGGCGATGCTTCTCCTCTAAATGATGTGAAGAACCATTCGTAGCAGACAGCTGTGCATTCAGTCTAGCAGTTTTTCCTATCATATGTTGTAACCATGCGACAAAGGCAACTGTTGCGAAAATGAGTTTGGTTTTAATACTGTTCGTTAAGGAAAACTTCTACAATTTTGGTAATTTATGATTATTTAGGGTATGCTCCCCATTTAATTGCCTTTCATTCTCTGTCTTTTACTGAGCTGGTCACTAACTTAGCTTCAAGGTATTTGGCATTTTCTACAATAGGCAGAAGAATGTCGTTAATAAGTTCGCTTCACAAATATTTTGTTTCGAGTTGAACCCAATCGCGTAGCACTTTGAACGATTTTAATATAGCTCAAACTGACCAATACATTGCAAATTTGGTAGGCAGAAGCTGTGCCAAATCCCGTTGTATATATTGTGAGAGAGTGTGTGTGTGTGTGTGTGTGTGTGTGTGTGTGTGTGTGTGTGTTGGCGGCAGACGATGCCGTGCGTTTAAAGATGTTTAGTGAATTAAAATAAAATAAGACTCTGCTGCTGATATTGTTCTTCTGAAATGATGAAAGACAAAGTAGACTCAAAATACAGTTCAAAGTAGAATTCGGCATGGAAATAGTCAAGGTTAAATATTCTAATGAATTTCATTTCAAAACTGTCTCCTGTCTGCCATATGTCCTTGACTTGTAATAATCGTTACAGACGCCACCATATGTCAATGAATCATCGTTGATTGGGGCAGTTCGGACGGATTAAAACTGAAATAAGAGATCAACTGTTGTCTGTGAATTGAATTGAATCATGAATTCGGTGCCACCTCTAGCCGCGCCATTTCTAAAGATTCTGATATCATCTTTTGATAATTCCATCAAAATAGATTCAACTGTCAAACGAAACGGACGATAAGTGTAAATTCTCTCACAAACCAAAATAGAAACGGAAGACAATGATTTCACGTTTTTCTAACTCCATAAGAAGGACTTTAGGTCAAATTATAATAATCGATTTTATATTATCTATTTGCTGTGTTTGAAACTAATTTCCATAACTGAGTAAATTTAATTTGATTCTAGATTTTAAAAGGATCTTATTGAATTTCAGCACTATAGTTGTGTAAAACTGTTTCGATTTTCAGAACCGTTTGCTTTTTTCCTTGTTTACATAACCTAATATCCTTATATATCTTAAAATATTAATATATATCTTAAATTATAAGAGTAAATGTACATACCTTGTTGAAGCCATACGTTTGTAGAAAGATGGCTGACATTTTGCACAGCGCCACATCTATTCAACGAGAAATACATAGGTTTCTGTGATTTTCACTGAAGTTCGTTATTCTTAATCCTTAAGAATCAAGAACATTCTCTCCTACAAATACTGCCACAGGCATTGCAAATATTTGCTGATTTAGAATAATGACGGTGATTAATAATACAATATTTAAAAAAAGTCAATTATCACAGATAAATGCAAGGATGAAAGTTTATATATTTTGTTGTTGTTGTTGTTGTTGTTGTTGTTGTTGTTTTTGTTGTTTTTGTTGTTAAGGCGCCGAGCTGGCAGAATCGTTAGAACACCGGGCGAAATGCTTAGCGGAATTTCGTCTGCCGTTACGTTCTCAGTTTAAATTCTGCCGAGGTCGACTTTGCCTTTCATCCTTTCGGGGTCGATTAAATAAGTACCAGTTACGCACTGGGGTCGATATAATCGACTTAATCCGTTTGTCTGTCCTCTCTGTGCTTAGCCCCTTGTGGGTAGTAAAGAAATAGATATTTTCTCTGCCGTTACATTCTGAGTTCAAATTCTGCTGGGGTTGACTTTGCCTTTCATCCTTTCGCGAACGATAAATTAAGTACCAGTGAAACACCGGGCTCGATGTAATCGGCTAGTCCCCTCCCCTCAAATTTCAGGCCTTGTGCTTATTATTATATAAAGGATTATTATTATTATTATTATTATTATTATTATTATTATTATTATTATTATTCAGTAGTTTTATTTTTATAGCGTGCTTTCACTTCACTGCCGAGCGCAGCTCTGTGTGCCTTGGGTATGTGCTGTGATTTGTTGTGATGCTCTGATGGTTACTGTATTGAAAGTGTTCTGCGTAGGATGTGTGCAGTGCCTAGTAATGCAATTTTCTGTATGTTATGTGTTTGTAAGTCCTGGTGTTTTTGTTATGTATTTGTCTGAGTATGCCTAATGCACCTACTATGATAGGAATTGTTTCTGTTTTCAGATTCCACATTCTAGTTACCTCTATTTCCAGGTCTTTGTATTTTGAAAGTTTCTCCATTTCTTTTAGAGACACGTTGTCATCTGCTGGTATTGATACATCAATTAGAAAGCATTTTTTCTTCATGATCTCTGACAACTATATCTGGTCTGTTGGCCTTAATTTCTCTATCTGTGTGTATTGGCATATCCCAGAGTATGGTTGCTTTCTCGTTTTCTGTGACCTTTTCCGGTGTGTGCCTATACCATCTTGTTTCTGTTGTTATTCCATAATGTTGACATAGCTTCCAGTGTACGTAGGTCCCAACTCTGTCATGTCTGTGAATATATTCCTTCTTAGCCAGAACTGGGCAGCCAGAGATAATATGATTTATTGTTTCTTGTCCATCTCCACATATTCTGCAGTTACTTGTTATATTTCTTTTCATTACATGTTTTTGGTAATTTCTGGTGGGGAGGCTTTGGTCTTGTGCTGCAATTAAAAATCCCTCTGTCTCTGCTTTGAGTCCTGAGCTTCTCAACCATTGCTGGGATTTTTCTTTGTCTATTATTACTATTACTATTATTATTATTAATATTATTATTATTATTATTATCTCCTTATCGCAGATTTTGCTTATGGTATCATGCTATCCGTTCTTTTCAGCTATCTAATACTTTCCTGATTATTCTGGCCGTGCCAAGGAGGCAAACCTTTTGTAACAGTTCTTCTGGGCACTCTATTCCAATTTCCTTTATATTCCCTTTGATGCCTTCAATTACTGTTCCCAAGGACCCAACAATAACTGGCACTATCTTCACCTTCTTCATTTTCCATAGCCAGGCTGTTTCGTACTTAAGAGGGTTGTATCTATCTATCTTTTCGTCTTCCTTGACTATTCGTTGGTCAAAGGTGTATGCTCTAACATCTAATGAGTTTGGACTGGGAAATCCCAGAGGATTTTGCTAGTCTCCGACTCTCTGCGGTTTCTGCTCATACCACGTCTTGCATTTCTCTATCCTTCACTTTTTGCACAGTTTCCAATGTAGCACTTTCGCTACCTGATCTTGTCGCCATAACTTGCAGTGGTTTTGGGCAAGTCTAGGGATTTCGTTCGTCATATGGGCAATGGTTTCATCCACTCTATTGCAGATATGGCACAGCGGAGACACTCGCACATTCCGAAGGTTGACCCTCTAGTTCGTGACTAAAGCTTAATCTTACACTGACAGTATAGAACCCTCGGTCTCTTTTTTAGGGTTACTTTCATCAGCCAACCCCCGCTATTTTTTTCAGCAACTTCTGTTTTGGCTGCATGGAATTAATTGTGAAGTACAACACTTCCAATTTCCATGGCTGTACTTTCTCTCATCACGTCTCGTCCTCTCTTTTTTTCTCACTCTCTCTAGTCTGTCTGTCTCTCTTACTGTTTATGTCTAAATCCCCGTTATTATATCACAGTGTCTGTTTGACTCTCCTCTCAGTTATTACATTAATCTTACACTGACAGTATTAGATAGCTGCTCTTCGGGTTGGAATCAATCGCATAGAAGTACCGCACAGGGTAATGATAAACAACAGATAGCCTAACAGAGAGAGAGAGGGAGAGAGAGAGAGAGAGAGAGAGAGAGTTGGACAAATGTAATAACTGAGAGGAGAGTCAAACAGACACTCTGATATAATAACGGGGATTTAGATATAAACAGTAAGAGAGACAGACAGGCTAGAGAGAGTCAGAAAAAAAAAGAGGACGAGACGTGATGAGAGAAAGAGACATACACAGACGGGTAGACAAAGTAACAGAAAGTGAGTGGGAGAGAGAGAGAGAGAGATAGAGAGAGAGAGAGAGAGAGAGAGAGAAGAGAGAGTGAGTGCGTGTGTGTGGTAAACATACTGAGGAAACCAATCAAAGACAGACTCACAGAGAAAGGCAGACAGAAAAAAATACATGCAGAGAGAGTAAGAGGGAAGAGAGAGAGAAGTGACACGAAAGGCGCAGAGACATACAGACAGACAAGCAGGCACAGAGACAGACACAAATGTCGAACAAAGAGATGAGAAATAAGGACGAAACAGGTTAATAGAAAAAAATGTGTTTCTGATTTTGTTTTTGCATTCTTGTTTGAAATAAAATCGATGGGTGAACCTACTTCTCAAGGATTCTATCAATTTTCTCGTCCAAATACGTCGGTCGGCCATGTTTCTTCACACGTTATTTGCTGTTTTATTAATACAGATCAAAGATTTTAGACGCATTTAAATATCACTTTGAAACTTTCTGAAAGTTTATGGAGAAATCAATAATCAGAAAATTTGCTTTGTTATTTTAAACAAGCATATATATATATATATATATATATATTATATATATATATATCCACACATACATACATACATGCATATAAAGATACATAGATACATCTTCCTGTATATATATATATATATATATATATATATATACATATATATATATCAAATCACTTCTATTAAGCATATAAATATTAATATATACACGTAAACATCTACACAGAGCCATCATTAGACAGACATTCATAGCGTTTACCTGTTCAGTTTTTCAGAATTTTTTAATATTTAATGAAATATTTTTAACGATCATCAATTTGTTTGTGTCAACATTGATTGTTCGTTGAAACACCTACCTGAAATTAATTGATTTCTAATTTCAATTGTTAATTATCTTGTCACCATTTACCTTCCTGCTAACAGCTTAACTCTCCGTTGAATCTAGACAACTGCCAGGTGATTCTCACCTGAGTCACTCAACACATTTTCCAGTGCATTTCTTTATTTTATTTCTTTTTTTTATATCTTGCAGTTCGTGAACAATAATGTTGTTACACGTTTCTAATGTAAAAAAATAAAACAGTGATTCGTTAGATTTACGATGATGAGAGAAGTAAAGAGGCGCCTGTGAAACTAAGCTGTTATAGTTAACAAGGGGGATTTTCATGTGAAAGCACCGGTTTATTATTTTTCTGGGCAATATTCACATCCTTCGCCGAAATGCAAGACCAAAACCAAAGGTTACACACAGGCATGCATACAACCGCAAATGATAATTAAGTTACCTCCTCTGAGAAGGATATAACACATACAATCTGGACCTGGGAGAGTCACATCACATCCCGCTTAGAACGTTATGCCTTCTTCGCTATCGCAAACAGGAAAAAAAGTAGTAAATATCTGCTCTATAAAAGCAGTAAGAAAGTAGTCAGGTTTCAAGCTGTGACAGAAATATCATTTCTGCTTTAGCAATGTGGAAGATATCACTCATATTTCTCTTTCCATGTGAAAGGATATTGTCGCTCAAGCTATTTACAATACCATAAAAAGCAGAGATGGTCACGATGGTCATAACAAAGGCAAAGAATGTTTCCATAAATTAAAACAATGAGGAGCTTTGGCAAAGATATTCCAATCAAAACAGCAACCCAGTGCAAACATAACAGACCAGTTCGACGACGGGACGGGGAACCAAACTATTGCTTTGTAGAGATTTTTTTTTCTCGAGGGAAGTGAATTTGGAGAAAGAGAACATTTTTGGTAAACTAAAGAGGAATTTACAACTGTTTAATATATATTCCGATTTATTTCTATCATTATGGACTCACGAAGCTATGCAGCAACGGATTTACATAAGAACCCCACAATAATGGAACTTTTCCGGAAACAAAATCTAAAACTGTGTAACATTCAAATGTTTCACCATTTGGATTTCATGAACGTATTCATACGTACAAGCGTGAGAGTGTGTGTGTGTGCGTGAGTGTGTATACAATGTGTGCATCACACACGTACACACACATACACACACACACACATTTTTGAACTAAAGAAATATGCATATACATGAGTGTGAGTATATCTACATACACACATATCTGCACATATAATGCAAATATATACACACACAAACACATACAAAAATGGTCATAGTGTAAATATATTCACACATACCCTTTCATATATACATACACACACACTCATACATGCACATTCACAAATCCTTGAAACTGATTTGATTCACCAGTTAACCCGAAAGTCCCTGCATACAGATTAAACCCTCAAGTGATCCCTCTAAACTTACAGGGGTCTGTTTATATATTTCTTTATCTGACATTAAGATATTATTTCAAAATAAAATTTTAAAAATCTGCGAGGCTTTCCAAAAACTTTCCATAGTTACGCTGGTATATATTTCCAACACAATCTTTGATTATTAAACTATTATAAGACAACTTTAAGCGAGAGGGAAAGAGAAAGCGAATTTGCACAACGAAGTATCAATGGAGGATAACAAATACTTTTCACATGGCTGGAGAATTTATTTGCTTCAGTAATTTTTGAGATAAATGTAAACCAGTAGCGATAGATCATGGCGGGGAAACACTTCTTAAGACCTGCTTCCTTGATAAATATTTACATTTCATCTGCTCTTACTACAAAACCAGATATTAACATTCTAAATATACGCATATATACCACTTTCTCTCTTCTATTCTATTCCGATAAAGCGTTCAACTTTATCTCCCAATCATTTGCCATCGGCCAGCAATTTGTGTGGCAGACACTTTCCTAATTCAGACATTTACCAAAGTTGTTTTAAATATTGATGGGTGTTAGAGGAAGACAAATTGAGTTTTCTGCGGCAATCTTAGAATCCTGCTGCTCAATTACTGTTAATATAAAGGTATTTATAACACCTGTAACTCTATATTCGGTTAGTACATTTTCCTCTCTTAAAAGTTGTTTAATTATTACAAGGTAAGGATAAATTGTAACTTGTGAACATCTATCATTATTCACGCCAGTTTGTTAAACCAAGAAGCTCCTCTCCAGAAATTGATTTATCTGCGTCTCACCTAAAATAAACTTTCTGCTATATGGGTCAACAGAATGATGCAATATAATAAATATTTAGTCGTTATAATTAAAATCGCATCCATTTGGTAAATTATTGACTGAAGTGTTTAGATTACAAGAAAAATCATCCTATATCATAGCAACTGTTTCGTGATTACCTCTTTCACGTAGCTCTAAATGAAATGACACATGGACGTTGCTTCCAATCACGATTTACAAATTCTTTTTTGTAAGTTATTGGGGACTTATCAGGTTCTTTAACGTAATTGTACTTTAAATTGAAATATTCATTTGCATATCGTTATATTCTTTTCTCTAGCTAGGGACCGAAACCTGGTCCCTAGCTACATTTAGCAGACTCCATTCTGTTGTCACCCAAGTTAATACCACCACTTGGTCCTTGAGTACCTTTAGTAGAGTCCATCTGTGGTAAATATTCAGATCAAGTCTTCGGTCCAAGAATAAATTTCTCCCTTATTTGCTGGTCCTTAACCCTAAAGAGAATTGAGGATGTTGCCTCAACTCCTCTGATTAAATCATTCAACGAGAACAAAACATAAAATTGCCAGCGTCCTTTGAACTGTTGCTACCAGTTTCTTTATTGTTTTTCCTACAACTCCGGGCTGACTGTTCGTCTCTCCCCAACGTTTTCTTGATTTCATTATTGTTGTTTGGTGCTAAGTTTACCTTGATTCAGATCATGCAGACATCAGATCAAGGACTTCCCAGTTACAGCCACCCTGGTGTCTTTACATCAATCTACAAGAACATTGTTCCGTGAAACGTTCCGAATTTTGAAGACTATATATGTGTTATTGCGCGCCCGTATGTATATATATATATATATATATATATATATATATATATTATATATATACATACATACATACATACATACATATGCACACACACAATCAACATTCTGAAGATCTTTCTTCCCAAACACGTGAAATACGAAATTATTGATTCCTCTTAGAGATTTACATCCGTCACAATCATCTCTGAAAGATATCTTATAAAAATCATATCGTTTCTGGAAAATATTCAATATATTTCTTCTTTTTCTCTATATTATTGTATTCATATTTGTCAATTTATATTACTCTTACCTTATAAATATATTTTTTCTACAATGTATTGTGTAAATGTTTCGTTTCGAATGTTGTGTGTTGCTCTTCTGCCTCTCCCTTTCCTTCTTTCTCTCTCTTTCTCTTTGGCTCCCTTTCTCTCCACTTGCTTTTGCTTTCTATGTTTCTGTTTAACTTATCTTATGAGATATTGATATTCTTTAATGACATATCAATTGTTATAGCAATACTCACTATGATGTGCATACGCTTGTCCTTTATTCAAGAACCAAGTCCTGCTTCATTATTTACTTCACGAAACAGAACTTTGTCAAAACGCAATGAATAGATAATGTTTGAATTGTTAAACCTATCAGAACTTTAAAATGTCTTGGATACGGTAGGAATTGAAACCAGGATTATAGGCTCGTTCTGGGCTTCAAATAACATTAGCATAGAGACATCTTTGTATATGTGTTCGGAATTTACACACAAACTATTTAGAGTTTTTTATGATGTTACCATTGGGGTCCATCGCGGTTTTAGTTCCACTGGTATTTCATCTATTTCTACTGATTAATGCCAGGAAAATTATCAAATAGATGTTGAATGCGTTATCGTGACAGAGACAGAGAACTTTGTGTGTCAAAGATAAACACGATTCTAACAAGTCGATCATTAGTCCCCTTTATTTGGGATGGGTTTTATGTCAGGTGTGTATGATATAATGAATACAGTTCAAAATACAATAAGGAACTTCGGTCGAAAAGCACCGGTTTTGCAATTTACTGTCTGATGATGTTATCAATTGCCAATATACGTCAACGAAACATATATATACACTTGCATACATATATGCTTACATGATGTGTGTGTGTGTGTGCGTGTGTGTGTGTGTGTGGTGTGTGTGTGTGTGTGTGTGTGTGTGTGTTTGCACATAGATATGTATATACTTTTCTACTTTAGGCACAAGACCCGAAATTTTGGGGGAGGAAGCTAGTCGATTAGATCGATCCAGTACGTAACTGGTACTTAATTTATTGACCGCGAAAGGATGAAAGACAAAGTCGACCTCGGCGGAATTTGAACCCAGAACGTAAAAACAGATGAAATACCGCAAAGCATTTCGCCCGGCGTGCTAACGTTTCTGCCAGCTTGCCGCCTACACATATGTATATATAAATACAAACATACACATGTATATATATATATATATATATATAGTCATACATACATATATATATATATATATATATGTATATATATATATATAATGTATATATATATATATGTATATATATGTATATATTATATGTATATATATATATATATATATATGTATATATATATATATATATATATATATATATATTCACACACACGTACATATACAGCGCTTATGCAGACATACGTAAATATATTCACATATATATACATGCATACACATACACACATCTGCATACATAGCATACATATATATGCACATATACACATACAGACAAAAATAGATAGACAAAGAGATAGAGAGAGGGAGGGAAAGAGAGAGAGACAGACAGACAGAGAGAGGGAGAGGGAACCTAAGAGATCGCCAGCGATTGACCTTTTAATAAACGATTCCATAGAACCAATGTAAACATTTCTCCTTGATGTGTTTGTGTCTTTTTTGCGATTGTGATCCTTGGTGCTGCTGTGGAGGTGGTGGTGGTGGTGGTTATTGTTGCTGTTGTTGTTGTTGTTGTCCCTGTTAATGATGTTGTTCTTGTTGCAGTTGTCTCTGCTGCGGTTGTTGCCATTATCGATGTCATTATTGATGCTTTGCTTCATTATTGTTGTTGTTAACGTTGTTGCAGTTCTTGTTGTTGTTTATCTCCAAACCAGCCTCAATTGAACAGACCATTCACCAGTGACATGGCATTGTCTCATATGATTTACCTAAACGGAGGGAGAACACTCTACTCTTTCTAGAAATTCCAGCGACCACCTTATGCTCTCCGCCCTCGGTTCTTCTCTATGCGATGTCGTTATGTCTCTAATTCCAGATCGGACTGTTTTACTGCGCTTGGAGAATTAAAAACATATAGTTAAGTGCAGGCTAATTCCCTAAAAGTGAGCAGTGGAAGATAAAGTTTCATCGATTGAAATTATAACCGTAATTAGAAGAAATCATAAATTTT